>NC_043700.1:87574228-87585476 GCF_006229205.1 Suricata suricatta | reverse complement strand
ATGACTCTTTATCCATGGCAGAAATTTGGAAAATCAGAATTATAAATGTAAAGTTTAACCAAGTAAAATCTCATGAGAAGAGTAGATGAAATAATTGATTCACTTTAGAAATAACAATGTAATAACAAAAAAAGTAATCAAAATTACTTGCTGTTTACCTTTTAGTACGTTAGGTACTTCACAAAATATTTGAATTCCAGTATAAAGAGTAGGTACCATTTTAAAAAAGAGTTAAAAAATAATAAAATGCATTTTTATTTTTTAATGTTTATTTATTTTGAGAGAGAGAGAGAGAGGGAGAGAGAGCGAGAGAGCACGAGTAAGGAAAGGGAAGAGAGAGAGCGAGAGAGAGAGAGAGAACCCCAGGCAGCCTCCACATTGCCCAGAGCCCAGCATGGGGCTTCATTCCACAAACCTTGAGATCATGACCTGAGGCAAAATCAAGAGTCAGACACTTAACAGACTAAACCACCCAGATGCCCCAAGAAAATATAACTCTAAAGGTAAACAATACTTTGGAGACTCTATAATTTTCTATATATGAATATTTAAATCTTGCTGAAATAGTAATAATCAAATCATTTCAACACATACTCAGACTCCCTTAAATGAAAAACATGTAGAAACAAGGTACAAAGAAAAGCCTTCATCCAAGGAAAAAATAATTGCAGTAATCTTCTGGAAGATAATACCCCTCCCTTTTCCACTTATTAATACCTTTCAGACTGCCAGATCAGTTGTATTTTATTGTGTTAAACCATTCAGGCTAATTGAAAAGAAACACAAGTCATCTAAAGCACAACCGAAAAATTCAGTGAAAATGTAATCTGTCACTCACTTTTCTAATTCCATTTTAAAGAGGTATTAAACCCAATGTGGAAAGCATCTTATTTCTCTTGTGGTGTCATTTTTTTTCCCTCAGAGAAATCCCTAATCACTAAATGACAAGTTGGTCTTACACCTAGAAAAAAAACACTCAAAGCTCAGTTTCAGATCTCTTTGAAGAATAATTTTCCTATCATAAATTAATCTCATTTGGAAATGATTTTTAAAATATGATTTATGCAAAACAAATCCCAGTTCCCAGAATAACCTGCATTTGTGGTTGTTATGCCACAGCTAGAAGAGAAATTACTGATCACTGAGCTGTTTCAGCATGGCAACGTGAACTGCAACTTGGATTAAGGAATCTGATGAAGCATAACATACCATGAAAGAAATAAAAACATTTTATAGGACTCCTGGGCATTATTGACAGGTTTCTACTGCTTTTTCAATATGATTCTATTCAGCAGGAGATCTCATTTGGAGAGAACCCTTTATTTAAACGTAATAAAATGCCCCATTAAATTAGGGGAAGCCCCAGATGTTTTCCCATTAATATAGTTCAGTGTAGGGAATTGCTCCTATGAAATATTTGGAATCACTTCCTGGCTTATTACATTAAACTAAAACTTGAAATAAAGACAAAAGATAAATATGTTTTTAGATGATGTGGGGTTTATTTATATTTGAAATTCAGTAAGGATTTGCACAAACCTGGTTTTAGGATGACACGTATCTTCAATGATAAAAACAGCACTACTTATTTTGTTGAATCATGTCACTCTAGTGAAGTTGCTATTTCTAGAAATAAATACTGTGATAAAAGCCCGATTCTCAACAACATTAAATGCTCTATTTCTTTAAAATAAAAGTTTACTATATAATCTTGTAACAGCAGCATGATCAAGTTGCATTTATACTCCAAAATAGTTAGTCTCTTTATAAATAAGGAAATCACACACAAGATAAAAATGGAAAGCTTGATTTCAAGTATGAATTTGAAAGAGGATATTTTTCCCTTTTAAGAATGGATGCATGTCTCTTCTCTACATCTCTAGTTTTCATTCTCCACCCCACTTCAAAATCATCCAAAAAGATCATAGATGCCATCAGAAGAGTCCTTAGACTCAAATCCAGAGGTTTTGTTTCTGGTTATATGGGTCAGAGCTTTGATCTTAGTGCTTCTTAAAGGTATGTGGGTTATTCTAATGCACACTGAGTGTTGATAACACCTGCTCAAAACAAAGGGAGAAAACCAAGTGAATGTGTGGAACCTTGTGTGAGACCATATGCTAAGTTTTTCTTTTCAGGTGAAGATAATATTCTATTAATGTTCCAGAGAAAAACTGTCTTGATAGCAACAATTTTTTTAATTGTCACAAAATATAACAATTGCCAAACAAAACTATAATTTTAGCATAAATTGTAATACTGGGGGATATCTTTAACTCCTTGCTTATATGTAGAGGTCAACATTTAAAAAGCATTTTCAGTTAATACACAGAGATAGTATTTCTGGTACAAAGTGATAAAAGAATCACTTTGCAAGCTGAACTTGAAAAGTACCTTGGTTGTTCCTTTAAGAAAATGTTCTAAACATTTATATCTCTTAGCATTCTGATACATTTCACACCTGCTATATGAAGAAGTAGTTCACAAGACCCAAAGTCTACAGTAGTGAATGAATATTCATTAGCTACTTTACTGCATATCTCATACACAAATTTACTATGTAGTTTTAAGTACAATGAACTGATTTTTAAAAATGAATACATTATTCAATTTCAAAATCTAACAAATTAAGCAATATAGGACTGTAAGTAATTCATATTTACATCTAGCCTTCACTCTGCAGCTTATTTTCTACACGATATATAGCAGAGTCACTGTAGTTTACGATCTGCCACATATTGATGCTGTTAATAATGTCCTGCCATATAATCATCCTCTTCCACACCTGTTTCCACCACTTCTTCCACATTGTCACCCGAATCTCTTTACTATAGTTACTGTCATCTTATTACCAAATGCTTTCTTTCATGAAATAGAATATGAGTCATGAAGCTAGATACTTATTAAAAATACTTCAATAGCTAATCATCAACAATTTGACACTGAAATAAACATTTGGTATCATTCCATCATCAGAAGTTACAAGAACATAAAGCAGTTACAGTGTTGAACTTGCCATTTCTGGTGCCTAATGATTTTTATAGTGTTAATTTTCTTTGCTGTCCAACTGCTTACCCACCCTCCACCCCATGCTGTCTATTATTTCTATTCTATGAGGAAAGTAGGGATTAGAATTATGTGAATAGGCCTTATATTTTCTGTATTTACTAACACCTCATTTAGGAAATGACTCAAGTTCAAAGAGAAATTCTCTTGTAAAATACAAAAGTTGAGCCCCAGTTACTGACATTGTGAACCCATCATCACCTTGCTGAAGGTCATGCTTCTCCTTCTACCCCACCTTCCTGCCTGCTCATATTAGCGACTAAGCACTAGTGTAAGCCCACTCCTGCAGGAGACTAGTCTCTAAAGAGATTCTTCCTACATGCCTGTAAGTTTCAGAAACATCTCGTGGTCTGAAGGTTTTCCCTTCTACTCCTTTACAACCTCCCTTTTATCCTTCACAAAGCATTTCTTGCCATAAATCTTGTGTATATATAAACGTGGCTTGGTGACTTCTCCTCACATGTCCCAAAGTGACACAATGAGAATGCAAGATTTATATACAATAACATTTATCTTAGAATCTTTGCTATTTCTGTAATACCACAACGTGTGAAAATCAAAATATATTATGACAAATTAAGTTTTATTCCAAGAAGATAAGAAACCTACCAATGTGATACATTTTGGCAACAAAGTGAGTGTTACCATATGCTCACATCAATAGATGCTGAAAATGCATTTGATAAAGTTTCAAAGCCATTTCTAATCAAGACACAGAATGGAAAGAGGTTACAACAAATATAATAAAACATATTTACTAAAAGACAACAGCAATCATTATTCTAAATGGCAAAGCCCTGAAAGCAATACAATTTAAGGTAAAAACTTGTCATGGATGCCTCTTAAAACTATTAATATCTGTGTGTGCCTCTGAAGTGATTAAGAGAAATGTTTATCTATAGGCAGAGCTAAGTGATGTAATGTATATAGATCTTCCTCAACTTATGATGGGGTTATGTCCTGATAAATCTGTCATAAATTGACAATGTTTTAAGTGGAAAATGCATTTACTACACCTAACTCACTGCACATCCTAGTTTAGCTTCCCCTACTTTACACATGCTCAGGACACTTACATTCACCTACAGTTAGGCACAGTCATCGGACACAAAGCCGGGTTTATAATAAGGTGCTATCTTACGTAATTTACTAAACACTGTACTGGAAGTGAAGGCAGACTGGTTGTATGGGGACAGAAAGGTTACAAGTGTGCTGGTGTTTGCCCTTGTGATTGCATGGCTGACTAGGAGCAGTGGCTCACTGTGTACTCATCATCAAGAGACAGTGTGGTATCGTAGCCCAACGAGAGACCAACATGCAAAGTTTGGTTGCTACTAAATGTGTATTATTTTTGCAAAAAAAATCTTACATTGAACCATCATAAGTTTGGGGCCATCATATTAGGGAGTTTGGGCATGATATTGTAGTTTTATAGGTTATCGTTTTTGTCCTCTACTACAAATCATAAAAACTAATAAGAAAAATAAAAAGAATCACATTCTCCATGTTCACTGAAACTTGGAGTCAGATATGATTTACGGGTTCTAGTGTGTAAAGGTTGCTAAAATCAATTAGATCTCTGCCGAGGCCATGTGGGAATAAGTGTGGAAGTTATTTAGGTGGCAGGTAGGGGGCAGATAGCAGGATGTACAGCAAAAATATACCTTCCACAGATAAAGGAATCCTCCTGAAGACTAACTGCTAAAACTTCTTCTTTCCAAGAGCCAGATATGAAACTTCAATGCATTGAGACTAGGTAGAATATATTGCCAGAGAGATGAAGAGAGGAGGCATGCCAAGTGGAGGCCATCAGAGGGCCTCAGCAGAAAAAAATGTCCAGTGACAGGAAAGTTCATGTCCTGAATTTAATATGTTTACTATAAATCAAAGAAATCTATATTGTAGAGGCTTTTGATAAAACCAAGAAGTCCACAATAGTCAGTAGACAGAAGTCCTACTGAATCAATGTTGTACAAAGGAACACCAGAGATGGATTTTTAAAGAGCCCACAGAGATGGCTTACTTGTAGGAAGCTGTCAGTCTCTAGGTCAGAAGAATAATGAAGAGCTTTGACCTCTTCATCCTAAAGGGGAAACACTTGCAAACAAATAGCCTAATAAAAATCAATATATTCAATAGTGGGTGATAATATAGGAAATGTTATTGTATTTCCAGAATAATTTGAAGAAGATAAAATAAATGTTTATATTTCAAATAATTATGTGAATAGAAGAGGTCTTTTTAAAGCAAGTGGTAAGCAAATATTCTGTCATGAGATAAAAAACATACACATGTGTAAGTTTGCAATTACTCTTATGAAGGGAGCTCACAAAGCAGAAGTGTAAAAAGTTAGGGACAGTGCAAAATTTAAAGGGAAAAATAAAATCCTCAGACAAATGAAGACAAATTTCAAAGTGGTACCAGGGAGAAACACAGTAGTGACTTGAAGAATAAAAATGAGAAAACTGATTCACAGGCAGTCAAAATTAATTTGGAAGGAAGGTTTTACTTTTTTAAAATTTTTTTACAAGGAAATGATCAAAACTTTATTACTTATTATTAATTTTATTTCGTACTAATATTATTCTGAGAAAATCAGTTCTGGTAACAAATTTGACTTTTTTAAACAATTTTAAATATTTACAATTAAGCTATCATTGCCACTCTGTTACAAACAGTAAAATGACAATACACAAGGGAATGTGCACAAAAGTAGTTGTTGGTAACAAGTTCTCTATGGAAAACACTCCCCCAGTAAGTCAAAATCATCAACAGATGTGCATATGTCATAGGCTTTCTCAAAAAGCATGGGTGAATAGATGCTGCATCCACTTCTATGGTTTCAGAAAGCTAGTCTCTGACTCTATAAATCTCTACTACAGTTTATTTCCATTATATCCTTCTAATGTGATCTCCTCATCTTATTTGTTACTTGGTGTGTTGGTTTTCCATTGCTGCATCAACAAATTACCACAAACAGTAGCTTAAAACAACACAAATTTATTATCTCACAACGCTATGGTCTCAAAGTCTGCTACAGGTTTCACCAGGTAGAATTTCACCAGGCAGAATTTCTTGCTGGAGGCTCCAGGGTTTTAAGTGGCAATGCATTTGGGGCACCTCGGTGGCTCAGTCAGTTAAACGTCTGGCTTTGGCTCAGGTCATGATCTCACAGTTTGTGAGTTTGGGCTGCATGGGTCACTTTACAACCGCAGACAGTGGAAAATGTTCCATATCCAAAAAGGGCTGACAAATGTCTCTATGTCCTGAAATAGGAGGATTTTTAAAAATATCTATCAGTGAAATAAAAAGGAAGTGAATAGTGTATACAATGATTATCTTTGGTCCAAACTAAGGAGGAAATCTGGATCTCTATACTTGTTTACTCATGCCTACATACAGCAAATGTGGACAGGTTGATAGGAATCTATGAAGACGTGAGGATAGACGATGAGGCAGAAATATGATAAGAATACCTATTCATTATTTAACATTTTTAACTTTTAATTTGACTCATATGATTGAATTATAGATTTTAAAAGATGCTAAGAAGATGCAAAGCTAATGAATAAAATACAAAAGGAATATTGTGCGATGGTTTAAGCAAGGTGATGACATCATCTGTGTTATGTGTATGTCTTCATAATATAATATTTTATGGCAACATTGAATCTGAAGTTAAGTGTATGAATTTGAGATGACTCTAAAGAAAAGCTACAGGAATCTTAAACTTTTTTATGTGTATTTTTTTTGAGAGAGAGAGACAGAGAGACACTGCAAGTAGGGGAGGAGCAGAAAGAGATGGAGACTTGTGTCAGATTTTGAAGCAGGGTCCAGGCGCTGAGCTGTCAGCACAGAGTCCATCGGGAGCTTGAACTCACAAATTATGAGATCATGACATGAGTCAAAGTTGGATGCTTAATCAACTGAGCCAGCCAGATGCCCCAAAAGCTATAGAAATCTTGAATGGCTTCATTTATTTATTCCTTCAATAGATATTTACTGAGTACTCTGTATGTGCCATGACTGTTCAGAGGCCCTGGTCATCAGATGTTAGCAGTGATATGGGAAGGAAAAAGTAAAGATGACTACAAGGACATGAGTGTAAAGTATTGGAAAAATGAAAGTGCTATAGATTGATGAGAAATGCTGGTAGAGGGAGAAATTTGAAGATGGAGTTTCAATATGAATATTTACATCAGTGATGTATTTTTGGCAGTAAATGGATATACTAAGTGAAGAGCTGGATATGTTGGTATGTGGATTTTTTTCATAATTTTCAAATCTGCTTTACTTCTCAAAATACTTGTCTCTGAGAATGTGGTGAGATGTACTACATTTCTCTGTGTGAACCCTCAATATTTTAAAAATGATAGTTCTACTCTTAATTGAACTGTAAATATAATTCAGCCCTAATGAAAATCCCAGAGGGTTTTAATGAAATTTTCAAAGTTTATTCTAAACCTAATCTAGAAAGAAAACTGTGTAGAATTGGCCAAAAAATTCCTTAAAAATTTGAATTCTTATCACAAAAGATATCAGAATGTTGTAAAACTGTACCTTTTTTGTTTTTCTGGGATTGGTGTAGAAATGGTGAAAGAGACATATTATTGTTATGTTATTTCACAATCTTTAGTTAAAACGTTCGAATTTTGACAGAATTGTCTAGGCTGTGGGCAGTGTTAACAAGTTTTTTCTGGAATATTTTTTTTCTCTTTGTTTGGTGCCTTTGCTGGGAAAACCCTTAAAATATCCAGCTCTCTGACAGCGTACAACTTCATTTGAGTTGATCCTACCTGCTGGATCAAGGGCATAACTCCTACACTGTGTCAGGTTTCTCCTTGCCATTGCTGCTGGAATTGGACATGAACTTTGTACTCCCACAGTGCCACAGCCTTCAAATTTCAGGGATGAGCACATATGAAATGGATTCCAAATAGTATGTGGCATATCTGCTTCATGGTTCACTTTTTACCTCCAGATGGCACCTTCTAGCTTACAAGATGTTAGTCATCTGGCCAACTTGGCTCATTCATTGTCTGGTCCTTTCTGCAGTATGGTTTTTGGTTTTGTTTTGTTTCTGTTTTTGTTTTTGCTTTTCAGAGATTGCTGTAGAATTGTGGTTCGTGTTTGAAATCCTTCAGTAAACTATATATATCCAAGTGATAGATTATTTTTAATATTATATTCACTGGTTTAAAAAATTTTAAGATATCTGTGTTCACAGTGTCATGTCAAAGGCATTGTCTCCATACACCTAAGCAAAATAAAAGCCCCACACAAACACACAAATTTTGCCATTTGGTCTCATTTTTATTATTCCACTTAAGTGAACAACTTATATAAATAAATAATCAATGAATTGTCTTTTGTATTAGGTTTTTATAAATAATAGGCCTTTTACAAATAAAATGTCTTTTTAATTATAGATCATAGCATGTATATAGAAATATACATAAATATAACATACATATAAGTACCTTGTTACAAATTAGATAATCTCTTTCACAAATTGCAGTCCAGAAATAGAGCAATGCCAGCACTCCAAGATCCCCCATGGACCCTTGTTCTCTTTCCAAATTATGATTGCCTCCTTGTCCCCTGGTTTTTATTATGTCTGTGTATATTTATACTTACATGACCTCCTTATGTATCTTTGATTATAATATTTGTGCTAGTTTTGTATTTTGCATAAATGGAAGCATACATTACATTTCTGAAAGGTCTGTTGAAAATAAATCCCTTCAACTTTGTCTCATTTGGACAATATATTTCATTATTTTTATTTTTGAGCAAAATTCTTCCACCTTATACAATTTTAGATTTTTTTCTTTTATTTCTTTGAAGATGTGATGTTCTCTCTAGCGTCTATCACTTCAGAACAGATATCAGTAATACATTTTTAATGTTGATTTCTTAATTTAATATGCCCTATCCATCTTTTTAGGGGTCCCTTTTTATCTTTGGTTTTCAGAAGTTTTTCCTTCATATGTCTAGACTTGATTGTCTTCATTTTTGTCTCATTTGAGGTGTGATGAACTCCCTGAAACTTGAAATGCAATAAACACTATGCAAAAAAGGATTAACTCACATCACACCTGAAATGCTTAACACCTAAAGATTACTAACAACAGCTTACTTCAGGACTGCCCATCCGCTGACTGGCTCCTGGGAGATGAGATCTAACCCTTGAATACTGTGCCTTATATGATGTATTCTATGTGCCTGAGGCTTTGTGCTGAGAGGTACCGATTTGATCTAAGAGTTAATGATAAATTGTGATGAAGAGTAAACACCTATTTTTGCTCTGAAGTGCTGGAATGAGAAAAGCTGAGGTCAGTCATACATGTGCCCTATTCCTGTATGTCTGATCCTGATAAATGTTCTAGATACCAAGGTTTAGGTGAACTTTTTTTGGTTGACAATACACTAGCATGTGTAGTTATACAGAGTGGTTAGAAGAAATAAATGCTTCAGTCTGACTCTAATAGAACGGGACGTCTCGATGTCTGTACCTTGGTTCTCTTGGAATTTGCCCCAAGCACCTTTCACTTTGCTAATTTTGACTTGTATCTTTTATTGCAATAAACCATAACCATGAGTGTGACTGTTTCCCTTAGAAATGTCTTGCAATTGTATAATAGCTATGAGTGGCCTTCAGATACTCCAGCCCAGCCCAGTGCAATGTAATTTTTGTTCTGCCCTATTTATTAACTTACATAATGTTTATACATGTATGTATAAATATATATATTTTAAGATTACAAAGGTCGTTTTAAAAATTAGTTATTAGCAAAAAAATTACATCCATAATTTGGAAATATAACTTGAAATATAGCTAACATCTGAGTTATTTCTATTTTCTACCACATAATGAGGGCTTTATGCGCTAAAGCACTCTACATATTATGAGGTCAAAGTTCATGGCATTTTGTTTTATAAATTGAGAAAATTTGGTTATTCAATAGAAAACTGTCATTAGAAACAACTGACTCTAGAGTCCTTGTTTCTAGTAATTATTTAATATGTATTTTGTATAATGTACCTAAGAATATTGAATATAATTATGTCAATGAATTTGTTGGCTTATTTATTTATTTTAATGTTTATTTATTTTTGAAGGAGAGAGAGACAGAGCATGAGCAAAGGAGGGGCAGTGAGAGGGAGACACAGAATCCAAAGCAGACTCCAGTCTCTAAGCTGTCAGCACAGAGCCCAACGTGGTTCTTGAACTCACAAACTATGAGATCATGAGCTAAGCTGAAGTCAGAAGCTTAAATGACTAAACCCCCAGGTGCCCTGATTATGTCAAGGAATTTAAATTCTGAAGTACGATTTTTGATGATAATGTCTGTTTATATCAAATAAACATTTAACTATTAAACTTTAATATTATTCACATGCTTTTTAATAATATGTAGGCATTATGGATCATTAAGTAGCCGCACCTTCAGCAAAGATGTAGAAATAGTAATTGAGCAGCAAAAGGTGTTGCACTATAAGTGAATACAAAAAGTAACAAACAGTGGCCTATTTTAAAAAATTAATTTATTAATGTAATTCTTATATATTAGCTTAGAAATATAATAGTGCAGAAGTACCTGGGTGGCTCAGTCAGTTAAGGGTCTGACTTGGACTCAGGTCATGATCTCATGGTTCATGAGTTCAAACTCCTCATCGGATCTGTGTTGACAGCTAAGAGCCTAGAGCCCACTTTGGGTTCTGTGCCCCCCAGTTTCCATCTGCCCCTCCCCCAACTTGCACTCTGTTTCTCTCTCTCTAGTACTAGTACTTTAATCTAGTACTTTAATCTCTTTCAAAAAAATAAACATTCAAAAAAGAAATATAACAGCACAATAGATTATAACAATATGATATTTGTATATTTTAATTAAATCTTTTGTAAATTTATGCAATATTAATATTGTTGTTAACCCTTATTTGGTATTTATTCTTTGGAATAATAATTTTGCTTATGCCCTTAGAGCATAAATTTTTAGAAAAGGACTTTTAAGCCCTAAATAATTACATTTACCTTGGGGCACCATGACTCAGAAGTGGTTTAAAAAGAATATAAGTGCTAATTCCGTTTCACTTTGATTACTGTTACCTTGCTTTGGTTTCTACAGATGACTCAGTTCACTTCTAGAGAAAACTCTAGAATAGAGAGCAGATTAAGGCAAAA
>NC_043700.1:87572464-87574128 GCF_006229205.1 Suricata suricatta | reverse complement strand
TTTCCAAAAGTAGAATTATTAGGTCATAAGGCAATTTTATTTTTAGTGTTTTGAGGTACTTTTATACTGTTTTCCACAGTAACTGCACCAGCTTGCAATCCCACCAACAGTGCAAGAGGGTTCCACTTTCTCCACATTATTTATGTCTTGCCCTTTGACAATAACTGTTCTAAGAGATGTGAGGTGATATTTTACTGTGATACACACACACACACACACACACACACACACACACACACTAAAATACTACTCAGTCATTAAAAAGAAAAATATCCTACCCTGTAAACCAGATGGATCTTCAGGGCCTTACACTAAATGAAATAAGTTAGACAAAGCAAGACCAATACTTTGTGATCTCAATTATACTTAGAATCTAAACAGCAAATAAGCCCAAATCCACAGAAAGAGATTTGATTTGTGGTTACCAGAGGTGGAGGATGGGGAGGGGGGAATTGGATGAAGATGGTCAAAAGACACAGACTTCCAGTTATAAGGCAATAAGTAGTAAGGATGTAATGTACAACATGCTGACTAAAGTTAACATTGTTGTATGGTATATTTGAAAGATGTTAAGAGAGCAAATTCTAAGAGTTCTCATTACAAGGAAAATATATTTATAATTTTTATTTTGTATGTACATGAGATGATGAATTAAATTTCTGTGGCAATCATTTTACAATATTTTTTGTACATCTTAAAGTTATACAGTGTTGTGTGTCAATCATATCTCGATAAAACTAAAATAAATCTGACAATTTGGAAAAAGAAACAAGGATTTTTTTGACATTTGAGATCATGGAACCATGCAAATAGCAAGAAAAATGGAAAATAGACTTTCATATAATATTTACTACATTGTAATGGGGTACCCAGACTCCAAAATGATCCCCAATGATCTCTGCCACTTGGTATTCACAACCTTGTGTAGTTTGCTCCTATTCTATAATAAGATTGGTCTGTGTGATCAATAGATTATGTTAGAATGATGATATATCATTTCCAAAATTAGCTTATAAAAGGCATTGTGTTTCCTTCTTACTCTGTCTCTCAAAATCACTTCGTATGGGGAAAGCCAAAACCACATCATGAAAATGTTCAGGAAAATTTGTGAAGACAATAATGACAAGGAAATAAGGTCTGCCAAAAGCCAGTAAAGGTGGATGATAAAGCTGTCTTTTATATTTATCAAATGACATTATTTGTGACATACTCTGAACACAAATTACTCTATCAAGAAATACAGCTTTTTAAAAATTTATTTATAATTATTTTAATGAATTTTATTTTTAGGTCAGTTTTAGGTTCAGAGCAAAATTGAGTCTAAAATACAGAGTTCTTACATACTTTCTGTCCCATATATGGTAGCCTCCTCCATTATCAGCTAGCCCCACCAGAATGAGCTGTTATAACTGATGACCCTACACCAAAACCTTAAAATCAACCAATCAACTCTCTTGGTGTTTTGTATCCTAGAGGCTTGATCAAATGCAGAATGACGTGTGTCCACCATTATGGTATCAAACAGAGTAGTTTAACTACCCTAAGAATCCTTTGTGCTCTATCTATTCATATCTCTCTCTCTCCTAACTCCTGGCAATGGCTGATTTTTTTTACTGTATTCATAGTTTTGTCTTTTCTAGAATGTCATAGAGTTAAAATAAAAT
>NC_043700.1:87526174-87572364 GCF_006229205.1 Suricata suricatta | reverse complement strand
GCAAAATTCCTAGCAGATTTCTATATCCTAAACAGAATGAAGTCCTCTCTGCGACTTAAGATATCTTAATGGTACAACTGGGACTTTCCCCTCACCAGAGCAGGGAACTGAGCACTGAGGAACTGTGATAATTCTAGAGGACTGTTTCAACCTAACAGCCAAAGGACCTGTTTGCAGAACAGTGTGATGTTTCTCCCCGTTTTCCAGAATAACTGTCGGGTGTGTGTCGGTGGGGTGGTGGCTCTGCTGTCTAGTGCTTCCATGTATGTGGACTCCTTTTGGCCTTCAGATTCCCTTGGACTTCAGAGGGCAGGGGTTCATGAACTCCTAGAATATTTTCTCTTAGCACTTCTATCTCACTCTCAGATTTTTTCCCCCTGAAAACCTGGAGTTTCTCTGATTGATATTTCTCAGCTCTCCTGCTCTGCCCAGATGCATTCTGACAATAGCTACCTTGTGTTTGATGGACTGAGTCTCTATAAAGATGAGGACCACTCGACTTTTGTTCTCTGCCCCAGCTTTTGGTGTGTTTCCTCTGAATATTTAGTAAACACCTATGAAGATGACATAGAGGGTGGTTGCAATATCACTTCGTGCCTGAGTCTCTGGGATCTTAATCTGCCATGCCAGTGCAGAAGCAGGTACTGAAAGTTCCTTAAAAGTTCAACTGCTTCCACTTCCTTCATCAGAGTGGACTTGTCATACGCCCAGAGTTTCACCATTACCAAAAAAACACCTCTCATATGAAGAGCTTTTCACTTTCTGGAATTTATTCTATTTGAGTCCTTACATTTCTCATGATTTTGAAGATAAGCCAGTTAGAGAAAGGTAAGTTTCATATGATTTCACTCATATATGGAGTGTAAGAAACAATCCAAAAGACAGATTCTTATCTATAGAGAACAAACTGATGACTACCAGGGGAAGGAGCATGGAGTGAGAGGTGGGTGAAATGGGTGAAGAGGATTGAGTACACTTATTTTTTTTTTCTGAGTACACTTATCTTAGGGTGCCTGAGTGGCTCTGTGGATAGGCATCCGACTTCGACTCAGGTCATGATCTCATGGTTCATCAGTTTGAGTTCACATCAGCATCTGTGCTGACAGTGGGGAGTATGCCTTACATCCTCTGTCTCCCTCTATCATTCTCCTGCTCATTCTCATTCTCATTCTCTCTCTCTCTCTCTCTCTCTCTCTCTCTCTGAAAAATTAAAATAAATAATAAAACATTTTTAAAAGTATAAAAAAAGAGTACACTTATCTTGATGAGCACTGAGTATACTTGGTGAATCACTATATTGTACACTTGAAACTAATATAGCAATCTATGTTAACATTGGAATTAAAATAAAATAATAACAAAGAAAACTATAATTTTACAACTTACTCAGATTGTTATGTTTGTCAGTATGAATACACAGTCTTCCAAATCTCCAATCCAAACAAGAAGCAGAACATGTTACCATGCTCATACTTTAAGTTTAATTTTTAAATGAATTCTAATTTTTTTTGTTTTTATGTTTGCATCTGTAAAATCTTTTGGATTCACTAGACAGAGTCAACTATAAGTAAGTTACATTATACATGATATTTTTCAATGTGAGTGCCTGTTTCAAACACTGACTCCTTGGAGGATTTGTTATAGTAACATAAGAGCAAAGTAATGAGTTTGCAAAGGTGATGATGATCCTATCAAAATAGAGGTAAGCTGTCTTCACTATTACATGCTTTCGTCACATTGGTCTTTTCCAACCACGAAAACACACTTGGGGAGAGAGAAATATCTCCTTAGACCTAGTCCAAGAAGACAATTGCTTTCTTATTTTGGTATCAGACAAAAGAGGCAATGGTTGCATCTATAACTTTGCCTCTGCAAGATATTTTTAGGCCAGTCAATCTTTTATTATTTCATCTTAATCTCTTATTCTCCACATCTAGACTATTTTATTAACCCCTTACTTCATCTCTCCTTTGGATATCCTGTCCTATGGATATCCTTCCATAACCATTCTGAACCAAAAATAATATTTTCATCATATTGATTTTCTTTAAAAATATCAATACCCACCCTTCATGGCATAAAATCGCCAGTGTAAGAATGAAAACAATAAGACATTAATTAATGAAACTGGCATGTTACGTTAGAAAATGCTATAATACTGAGACTATAAGTAGTTTATGTTTATTAGCTGCTCACTTTGTGCTAGGTAAAATTCTAAGTTATTGTGATGGACTGACTCAATTCTTACAAAATTTCAGTGATGTAAATAATATTATTATCATCCTCTGTTTTATAGGTAAATAATAGCATACAGAAATGAAGAATTGGTTCATGGTCAAAGGCACATAAGATACTATGTTGGTTATTTGAGCCTTCTTTAAAACTTAGAAGATAACCAATATACTATACAACCTCAATTGGTAGATTTGCTTAGAATTATTGGTGGGATGTAAAGTGTGAATGTAATTCAATCAATCATTTAAAAGAAGAGGTAAAAGGTGGTTCTGGTACATTTTGCCTTATTATTGAATCACAAATTTAAGAAAGTTTAAATTAATTTTGATTTGGTAGTTTAATTGTAGAACTCTAATTTTTCTTGCTAAAAATATTTATTTTTAAAAGTCAAAGAGAATAACATTCAATATTATTATTTATATGCAAGTGGAAATCTAGTTCAGTGTTAAAAGCAACTACCATTGAAATGAGTAGTTATTCCACCTTGAAAGTGGTGGGGACAGAGAGGTAATGATAACTTTAGTAGCTGAAATGTAACTCAGTAAGTGTTCATCTAATTCCTCAACACAGGAATTGTAATAACAATAATTAACATGTACTCTGGGTGTTATTATTAGGCACCAGGTGTTATCTTAATTATTGGCTTTTATCACGTGTTCAGCATTGGAGAGATTCTCTGAGGGTATACCCCTGGAAAGACACTCTTTTTCCAGTCAAACTTCACTTATTAAAGAATGAGATTTATAAATGTAAGTATTTTAAGAATCAGAATCATCTAGTGAATAACTGTGCTTATGTGAAAATAGAAAAATAATTCCATGCATTGACTTTTCCAGAGACTTGGATCTGTGAAGATCACACACAGGACAGTCTTACTGAATGAAAAGACTTTTCCTTTAAGGGAAGATGAATCTGGAGAAAATTCCCATCTTGACCTGAAAGATCCTTCTTCCATTTCCCTATTTAATAGATTCTCACGGTACTTAGCAAAGTGCTCTCAATCTAATAGTCATTTAACCTAAATATATGAGTTGATAAATAAATAAAATGGTAAATTAGAGTTTAATATCACTCCTAATGTTCATGGTAAAATGTAATTGCTGATATAATAATGAAAAAAATATTTAGACTAGGTCTGATATAGAGTCACAAGGCATAGTATTATAGTTTGAAATTTTAAGATTGGCATATTATTCCCACTCCTATAACAGATTCTCAAATTAAACTTTTCTAAGTAATTAACCTCTGCATGACCAAGTTTTCTCATCTGTAAAACAGATACAATAATTATTATTGCCTATCTTATAGGCATAGTGTGAGAGTTAATGAGGTAATTTCTAAAAGCCAATTCCTTGAAAGGTATTTTATAACATCTTACTGTCCTGGTCTGTTTTATTTTCATCATTTGCTCTCAAAATCCAAATGCTTTAAAAATAACTTCTAAAAAATAGATTGAAATATTACTAACCGAGACCTAGTTGAAATATGATATTAATTGAAATAATTAATAATTTTATAGGGTTTTATATATCTATTTTATAATGAACATTCTTTTAGGAAAGTCATCTTGTTTTCAAAATATAAATATTTTAAAATTTTCATAGTACTTTTTGATCCAATGTTTAGATGCTAAAGGCTCTGTGATCTATTCGGAGAAAAGTTACTGAACCTCTGCACAACTAACAGATTGCACATATAATAATTTGTTTAGAGGGACCATTCTATACATGGTAGGATGCTTAGCAACATCTTTGGCCTTTACCCACTAGGGGCCAATAAGAACCCTCAGTGCCGACATTCACAAATATTTCCAGACGTAACCCAATTCTCATGAAAGGCAAATTGCATTCAGTTGAGAACTACTCACCTAGGTGAATGACCTGTCCAAACTGTGGTGCCATCCACTTAGACAGTCTTGATAGTGGGGAATGCACACACACACGTGTAAGGAGGCCATATAGCTTGGTTACCTGGTATGGTGCTGATTTATACTTGGGATCCTAGTATACAGTCTCATTATCATTTGTACTCGAGAGATGTTCAATTTTGTAAAGGAATATCATTATCAATCCATGCAATAAAATAAAGGTGAGGATTTCATTGACCTACAATTTGTATTTCCAGTCTCTTCCCTTTTTCTTGGTCTTACAGTATGTAAAATGTTCATGCAGTGAATAAAGTTTTATTCTAAGATATCATTAATTTGAAAGAGGCACTTGTTATTTTGTTTTAATCTCTTCTTTCCTGAGACAATGTAACCTAATGCTTCCCTTCAAAGGCACTATGCGGAGCAGTATGGAGGAGAATAGCTACTGCTGCCAACAGTCCCTTCAGGTATCAGATGGAGCCGGAATAGTTCCCTCGCCCTGAAGCTAGCCATGCTCTGGCTGATGCTATGGCCTGAAATGTGCATGGAGTTCAAGGAGTCCAGTCACCGGGGATCAACGGGAAAGGTGGGAACTTACAAACTGGCTGTTCAAGCAATCTGTGCAGAAAAGAGACACTAAGGAATTCTAACTCAGTGCATATTTTCTAGCTGTGGTGGTTCTTTATTGTTTACAGAAAATCTGTAACAATTCACAAATTGTAAAGTTTGGTTTTCATTTTCCTACAAATTCTTTTGGTGGGAATGAGTATACAGAAGTAAAGTAGATATTTAAGAAAAAATAATCAATTAATTATATTAGAATTAGAAGTCAAGACGTTTGTTGACTTCTATGATACCATCGACATGGAGGGCATATTGATATCAATGATCAAAAGAGAATCAGAAAGCAAAAGCCCTAAAGAAGCATCAGCATCTACTGACAAAGTAAGTTTGTATTTTGTCATTAAAGTGTGTCCCAAGGTAATAATCCATACAGTTTCAGAAAGTACATTTTATATAACTCTTTGAACTTTAGTTTTTATTCTAAGTAAATTTCTATTTTCTAATTACTTTTAGTAAGTTTTAATTGCTAGATTTCTTGGGCATCTAACAAATGTGACATGAGCTTTTAAAGTTTGGACTCTTATAATAGGAAAATTTCACAGCTAGAGTTGATTATTGTAAAGTTGGCTTTATATCAACAGATGCTTCAAATAAAAAGACAGTTTAGGTTCAGTGCTTCATTTTGAGTTTTTCA
Source organism: Suricata suricatta (assembly GCF_006229205.1). NCBI lineage: Eukaryota > Metazoa > Chordata > Mammalia > Carnivora > Herpestidae > Suricata > Suricata suricatta. The sequence goes on along the minus strand of NC_043700.1, from coordinate 87,567,004 downwards.
CCTAATACATGAAAAAATATAAAGTTTTGGAAGTCCTTTTGATTGAAGTTTAAAATGAAGGTGCTTTTGAAAATATTTGCTATTGTAACAAGTATAAGAATAGCATAATAATTTAAAAAATAAAGTTTATTTGTTTTTAAGAGACTGTGTGAGCATGGGAGGGGCAGAGAGAGAGGGAGACACAGAATCTGAAGCAGGCTCCAGGCTCTGATCCATCAGCACAGAGCCAGATGTGGGGCTTGAACTCATAAACCTTGAGATCATGATCTCAGCCAAAGTCAGAGGCTTAACTGACTGAGACACCCAGTGCCCCAAATAGCATAATAACTTTAATAATATTCTTAGAAATTAAAAATCAAGATGGTAGAAAGAAATGTAAATATTATTTCGTCAGAATCAGTTTGAAGACTTAAATAACTTAGTCAATAAAAAACATCATTTTTTTTAGTTTTTAATTACTTTGATGAGCTAGGAAATAAAACATGAAAACATGGAGGTGTTGGAATTTATATTAGAAAACATGGACACCACATGATCCAGCAATCATGCTCTTTGGTATTTGCCCAAAGAATTGAAAACTTATGTTACACAAAAACCCATACCTGGATTTTTATGGTAACTTTCTTCATGATTGCCAAAACTTGGAAGCAACCTAGTATCCTCTGTAGGTGAATGACTCAATAAACTATTATGCATCCAGACAATGGAATATTATTTATGCTAAAAAGAAATGAGTGAGGAAGCCATGAAAAGTTGTGGAAGAATCTTTGTTTTTAAGTTTTATTTATTTATTCATTAATTTTTGGGGGGAGAGAGAGAGAAACAGTACAAGTGGGGGAAGGTCAGATAGTGAGGGAGAGAGAGAATTCCAAGCAGGATCTCCATGGTCAGCCCAGAGCCCAATATGGGGCTTAATCTCACAAACCTTGAAATCATTATCTGAGCCAAAACTAAGAGCCAGATGCTTAACTGACTGAGTGACTCATGTGTCCCAAAACATGGGAGAATTTTATGTGCTATTATTAAATGAAAGAAAGCAATCTGCATAACTACACTTATATGAAATTCTGGAAAAAACAAAAGTATGATGATAGTAAAAGATATCATGTTTTCCAGGGGTTAGTAAAAGGAAAAATGAAAGGCAGAGAGCATAAAGAGGTAATGAAACAATTTGCCATGATACTACAATGGTAGATACATATCATTAGGTATTTGTCCAAACCCATAGAGTGTACAACACCAAGAGTGAACCATAAGGTAAACTGTGGACTTTGAGTGATGAGAGTGTAGATTAATCTACTGTAATGAAGAGAGTACTGTGGTGCGGGATGTTGATATTGATGCGGGGGTACATGTGTAGGTTTAGGGGTGTATGGGGACTTTTTATACTTTACACTCAATTTTCTTCTGAACCTAAAACAACTGTAAAAAGTAAAATTTACTAATAAAAGTAACCCATAAGAAGGTGGGAGTATCTGGGCAAATTAATACAAGCGCAAATGTTTTTAATATTTATTTTGAAACCTTAATTTCATCTTGAAATACCTCAACATTTTTAGTGTGTCCCTCTTTTTACTGTAGAAGTTAGTGGTTTTATTCTTCTTTTAAATACTAGTTTGATATTTAGCATTCTATGCCTTCAATTTATGCAGATGTCTTTCTTCTTATGTATTATTTATGTATGGGGAGAAGTATTGGATATGTGGATATAAATGACTGCCATTTAGGTTAGATGGAATAAAAATAAAACGCATGACAAGAAGGAAATATGAGTAAATACTTTGAGTATATTAAGTGAAGAGAAGTAGAGAAATACGGGAAATTAAACAAGGCAGTTTTTTAAAATAAAACTTCCCCACACCCCAAACAAGTCCACCTATGACTATACAAATAGAAACACAAGCCAGTGAAAAGAAAATAATTGGTGATCCTGGAAATAAAAATATTTCAAATAATAGATTCTCAGATAAGGTAAATGAAATTATGTTGGGGAAAATGTCAAATAATGATATGAAAATAATCATAATCAAGAAATACAAATGAAAATTGTTGTGGTTTCTGTAATTTTATCCTTAAATTACCAAAGAAAATGTAATAATCTCATGTAATAATTTTCAGTATGGGGAGGATGACTGTGTCTTTTCATATTGTAGAGAGCTGCAAGTTGTTATATAAAATTTTATAGCTTGATAATTTGAATGGCAATTTTTAAAATGTGTTATTTGCTTAAACTTCAAATATTTTGATTCAATTATCATAATATAGGTTTATTAACATATATTTCTATGTTGACAATTACTTGAAGGAAAATTATAAAATCAATTCCTTTATTGACTATAGCATTTTTCATGAATAGACTTTATATTTAAGGCAATTTTAAGTTTATAGAAAATTAATTTTTTAATGTTTATTTATTTTTGAGACATAGAGATACAGAGTGTGAGCAAGGGAGGGGCAGAGAGAAAGGGAGACACAGAATCCGAAGCAGACTCCAGGCTCTGAGCTGTCAGCATAGAGTCCAACGTGGGACCGAACCCACAAACTGCAAGATCATGACCTGACTGGATGTTGGACACTTAACTGACTGAGTCACCCAGGTGCTTCTGTATTCAGAGTTATGTATGGATATAAAATGGATACCTTATTAAAGTAAATACCAAAAAGTATGATATGGTTAGATTTGTTAGAAACTGCCAAACTGTCTTCCAAAATTTACACCACACTTCATTATGACCAGTAGTAAATGAGAGTTTTTGTGGCTCCACATTCTTGTATTTAGTGTTGTCAGTGCCTTGTATTTTCAGGTCTAACAGTTGGGTAATGGTGCGTATTGTTGTTTTAATTTGTAATTTTCAATGTTCCATTGAACATCTTTTCATAAGCACAGTTGCCATGTGTGCAACCATTTTGGTGGCCTCTCATCAGACTTTCGCCCATGTTTTATCATCAGGCAATGCTTATTTTCCTTGTTGAACTTTTAGTGTATTTCATAAATGTTGGGTACCAGTTCTTGAACAGAGCTTTGCTTTGCAAAGATTTATTCCCAGTATGTGGTTTGTTGTTTCATTTTTTTTACATTATCTTTTGCAGAACAGAAGTTTTTAATTTTAATAATACCCAACATATCAATATTTTCTTTCATGGATCATGCTTTTGCAGTTGTACCTAAAAAGTCAACACTGAAACCGAGGTTATCTAGATTTGTCTGCTATCTGCTAGAAATTTGAAATTTTTGGATTCTGCAGTTAGATCTATAATACATTTTGAGTTAATTTTTGTGAAAAGTATGAGACTTATGATTTCATTTATTTATTTATTATTTTTTTTTTTTGGCATGTGAATATCCAGTTGACAAGCACAATCTGTTAAAAAGTTTGTGTTTCCTCTATTATATTTCCTTTGGTCCTTTGTCAAAGATTATTTGACTACATGCATTTTGGAATATTTCTGAGCTGTCTATTCTGTGATATTGATCTATTTTTGTCTTTTTTTCATCAATATGACACTACCTTGGTTACTGTACCAATAGGGCAAATTTTGAGGTCAGGTTATATGTAAGTATTCCAACTTTGCTCTTTTCCTTTGATATTTTGTTTGCTACTGTGGGACTTTTGCTTCTCAATATAAACTTCTGATTCAGTCTATTGATAACACAATATCAGATGCTGACTTTTTATTATGATTTCAATGAATCTGTAGACCAATGTGGGAACACATAACATCTTGACAATACTAAGTCCTTCTATCCATAGACATCCAATATCTTCCCTTTATTTAGAGTTTATTTTATTTCTCTTATAACTTTACAAGGTTGTCTTATTTAGCTGTTGTACATATTTTGTTAGATTTTACATAAGTAATTCATTTTGGGGGTGCACTGTTATATTATTGCATTTATTTCAAATTACATGTGGTCATTGAAGGTATTTGGGAAAGACATCTACTTTTGCATATGAGCCTTCTGTTATACAAAATTCCATTGCATATGCTATAATTTTATAATTCACATTTTAGTTCCAAGAATATTCCTGTGATTGTTATTGTTGAGTCTTTGGGATGTTCTACATAGACAACCATATCATCTACAATCAAAGGATATGTAATTTCTTCCTTCCAATCTTTATTTTAATTTCCATTTTTGATATATTTGCATTAGCTAGGACTTCCATATAATGCTTAATGGGTGGGGTAACATTGCCTTGCTCCTGGTCTTAACAGGAAAGCAAAGGTTCTTCAATATCAGGTATGATTTTAGCTGTAGACTTTTTGTAGATATTCTTCCTCAAGTTGAAGAACCTTGCCCTCTATTGCTAGTTTGCTAAGAGTTTTTATCATTAATGAATGTTAGATTTTGTCATATGCTTTCTCTGCATCTATTCATATAGTCATATCATTTTTCTTTAGCTTGTTGATGTGACAGATTACATTAACTGGCTTTTGAATGTTAAAATCAGATTGCATGCCTGGAATAATTCCACTTAATCATCATGTAAAATTATGTTCATATATTGTCATATTTATTTTGGTAATATTTGTTAAGAGTATGTATAGCTGTGTTCATGAGAGATATTGACCTTTAAGTTTTCTTTTCATATAATATCTTTACCTGGCTTGGTATTAGGGTGATACTAGTTTTATAGAATGAGTTAGGAAAAATTTCCTCTGCTTTTATTTTCTGGAAGACATTAGATAATTGGTTTGACTTTTTCATTAAATGCCAGTGGAATTCAACCAAACCCATCTTGGTCTGATGCTTTATGTTTTGAAAGTTTTTTGTTTCTTAGCTAATGATTTATTGGCAATTTGGGAAAAATATATCTATTTTTCATATAAAATAACAACACCTTCAATGTTTTAATAACAGTGTTTAATAATTGAAAACTATATACATTTCTTCTTCTTCTTCTTCTTCTTCTTCTTCTTCTTCATTTTCTATAGGCTTCAGTCCCAGTGCAGAGCTTGAACTCACAACTGTGAGATCAAGACCTTAGCTGAGGTTAAGAGTTGGACACTTAACTCACTGAGGCACATTTATAAGTGTATATAGGTTTTCAAATATGATATCTTCTGTCATCACTAAATTAGTATCTGGAGAAATGATTTATTAAAGTTTATAATTCTAGATGTCTTTATTTGAACAAATTATTTTATTAAATCTGTTTTTTACTATATCAAAGAATGCAAAATCTACAAGTTCAGCTTTCACAACAGGAAGACAATGCTTAAATGAAAATTATTTAAAAGGCAGAAGTGACTTGTGAGGGGGCAGCAATATATTATGCCCTGGAATATGTCTAGATGAAATAGAACTGCTACTCCCAAAGTATTATAAACTATTTCAACAGCATACATGTATTACAAAGTATTTACAGACACTATTTCATCAGGATAAAATGTTTTGATCTCAGTCTACCTATAGTGATGTTATCAGCTAGAAATTCTCGAAAGTACCCATCTGAGCTCCTACTACTCTTGGCAAGTCCCCACAGATGTTCCTCCCACTGGACCCAATGCTGTGGTTAGACTGCTTTTTATTATGATAAGCAAGATACACTAAAGGAACAACCAGCCAAGAGTTTTCAAAAAAATAAGACTTAAGATTTATTAGTCACAAGCTCTGGAGGGTAAATAGCATTCCAAAGTTTACTCAAGGGCAGAGGAGGTGTTATGCCCAGATCGCAGTATCCCCCAAAGACCAGAGACAACCAGGGAGACCGAGTCATTCGTGCAAAAGCAAAGGGCTTTATTATGGACTCGGGCTTGGGCTCACAGACTTCACCAACCAGTGGATCCATACTGAGAGCCCTGAACAAGGGCTGAGCAGGGTTTTTATGGGGTTTGGGAAGGGGGAGTTACAAGAAATTGTGACACAGGTACAGTGACCCAATCATAATTGTACAATATCATTGACAACAGGTTTAACCATACACATTGTTTAGAGCGTTCGATACTTTTGGCGGCACCCAATCACAATATTTAGAGTATCTTTAAAATCAATCAATTACAGGGTGAACCTAGCATCTTGTTTGGCGACTATTGGGTTAATTTTGACATTAGGTAACAGTGTCTCACCCTTAGGAATGTGGAGGTTGGTTGCTGGCCTTCCCTGATTGGGTGTTGCAAAGGTGGTCTCTCCTGCTCTAGGCAATGTGTAACTGCCTGTTAGTTTCAGGGAAACAGAAACTTAGGCCTTTAAGGTCAGAGGGCAAACTTAAAGCCTGTCATGGAGTCTGTTTGGTTTAGACTCATGTCCTTACAGAGGCACAGAAAACAACCACCCAGACCTTGGAATCAGGTTGGGATGCTTGGATTTTCCCAGGATCACTCTTTACAGGTGGATAGGTTTAAAACAAGAATGAGAATTAAAGTGCAGGGAGGGAAAAGCAAATGTCAGTTATCTGGGTTATCCAGGACTTTCTAAAATAACAACTTGAAGAATGGCAGCCTGGCTATCTCTGTAGTAGTGTAGCTGACAATGAGTTTATTTGAGGTGGACGTCTTTGAAGAAGTGTGTTTCAGCAATCAAAAGCTTAATATCACGCATTTACATTACAGTTACAACAGCTAATTGGTGGTACTTTTCACTACAGAAATTTAAAATATCTTACTTTGGGGACATCTGGGTGGCTCAGTTAGTTAAGCAGCTGGCTTTGGCTCAGGTCATGATCTCACAGTTCTTGGGTTTGAGCTCTGTACTGACAGCTAGCTCAGAGCCTGGAGCCTGCTTCAGATTCTGTATCTCCCTCTCTCTCTGACCCTCCCCTGCTTGCGCTGTCTTTCTCTATCTCTCAAAAATAAATTTAAAAAACATAAATAAAATTTTAAAAAATCTTATTTTAAATATACTTCCTTTCAAAAATTGAAATTATTATTGGTAATCTTATAGTGTTTTATTCTTTGCGTTTGAGTAACAATTTTTCAAATTTCTAACCACCAGATCAATAAATATGCATCACTTTTTTTTTTAGCTTTTCCCATTGTCTTTGTCAGTTCAGGTTGCTATTACAAAGTATCATAGATTAAGTGCCTTATAAACAACAGGAATTTATTTCTCACAGTTCTGGAGACTGGGAGTCCAAGATTAGGATGTCGGTATGGCTGGGTTCTTGTGAGAGACTTTAGGAAAGCAGACTGAAGTCCTCCTGTTTCTTCATATGGAAAAAGAGGGAGAGAAATCTCTCTAGAGTTCCTTTTTAAGGAAACAAATCTTATTCATGATGGCTCCAGCCTCATGACCTTATTACCTCCCCAAATCTCTACTTCATAAAACCATTACTTTGGGGTTAGAATTGCAATATATGGGTTTTGGAGAGACATATTTTTAGTCCATAACATGCATGTTCTTCAATATTTTCAAATCTAAATACATTGGCTTTTAAAAAATGGTGTTCAATCTTAACTGAGAGAAAAGCCACAAATAAAAAATGCAGGATATGTAATTATTTTCGTGTTTAAATAGCTTGCTCTGCAGATGTGATATGCAAAGGTGACATTTTAGCGAGTCATATTTTTCAAAGTGGTTGTGTGTTACTATAATAGTCATTTCACATGTAACAAATACTGTGAAGTAATCCTTTTCTGCATTTTAATGTGGGAATTTTAAGCTGTAGTTTTATCTATTTATTTCCTCCCAAATTTGGGATGATGCAAAGGTCACCAGACAGAAAAGCTGGCAATATTAGGATTCTATTTTGATAGAATATAATACAACCCCACAAAAAAAGTATCAGAGAATAATTATTGATGTACTATCCAAAAATCTTCCTAATTTGTATTTGGGCATGCATGAACAGGTGTAAAGAACATTGCAATCAGGGAGCCTGAGTGGCTCAGTCAGTTAAGTATCTGACTTGAGCTCAGGTCGTGATCTCATGGTTCATGAGTTCAAACCCCACAGCAGGCCCTGTGCTGACAGCTCAGAGGCTGGTGCCTGTTTCAGATGCTGTGTCTCCCTCTCTCTTTCTGTTCCTCTCCCACTCATGCTCTTTCTCTCTCTCAAAAGTAAATAAAAACATTAAAAAAAAGAGAACATTTCAATGAAACCTAGAGTATGTGTAAATACTGTTTGTTGAGTGATACATGTCAAGTAAAGGAAATTGAGGCAAATTAGAGCAAAATGGAAAATTAGTGTAGGAAGATCTTAGAAAGGAAGGAATGGATGGTGATAGAAAGTTTTGTCTTTTCCTTATGCCATTATGAAGCAATTCCAGCACTGTAAGCTTAGAGATTGGTCTATTTATGTAATAATTAAAATTTAAGCATGACATTACCAGATTTCAGCTTCTTTAACACGATTCTGCCTTCAGAACAGAGAATAAACGAGTGAAAAAAGAATGAGTATGTGAGCACCAATTAGATTTTTATAGGTCTGATATATGATATGGGACAAGATGGTAATTCAGTTAAGGTTTTGATTACTGAAATGAAGAGAAGACTGAAAATAGATTGAGAAGATAAGATGGCAGAGTGTTGTGATGAAGAATTGAATTTATTTAAGAAAAGCAATGCTAGTGTAGGGGATGAATCCTAGGTTTTGATGTAAATGACACAGCTCAATAAGAACATAGCTGAGGAAGGTCAACTATAGAGAAGACTATTAGAGATTTTAAGGTCTTATGAACTATTTTTGGAAGATCTTTCACATAAGAAGTTGTATACAGGGATGTGGACCTTGGAGAAGTTTGAGTTGAAGACAATACCCTTTGATTCATATATGAGTGAGTGGTCTTCATAGTCATGGGCACAAGTAACATCATCTGCAAGAACACAGAATGAAAAAAAGCATTACTAGTAATCTTTAGGAACATAAACATATATCTGAGAAATGAAATATATCTAAAAAGGAAAATAAGAAAGATGTATTAGCAAGGAGAGAAAAATCGAATGAATACAAAATCAAAGAAGACAAGGAAAGATAGTGGTTCAAGAAATGAACAAGTAACTAAGAGGGTTCAATAATGTAGAAAGTTATAAGAGGAATATAACAGAAAACTCACATTATTTTTCAATTTGAATATAATTGCTAATTCTAGAGAGATGTTTGTGAGAATTATTGAGGTTAAATTAAAATTGCCATGGGCAGATTACAAGGAAGAAGTTACATAAGAAAAGAAAGAAATTGGAGAGGATAAGAAAAAAAGGAATCATTAAGAATGTTTTTTGTCATGAACAAAGCATTACTCTCTTTATTAAAATCATCTTATAAAGTTCAGTTATATTTTTATTCTATTAGGAAATATTACAATGTTCTCCAGCTTGATATTAAAATGTGTTACATTATTATAATACAGCTATACCACTGCATGTTTATTAGGAAATTTACAGTATTCTATGAACTATATATATAATAATGTATAGAAAACTTGATAAATATACATAATCAATAACTTGATTTCATCGTTTAATGCCGGAGTTCAGCTCCAGCAGGTCCAGGGCTCCCTGAAGGATGAATGTGTGGGCGAAAGAGAGTGAGAGAGCCCTGGCTTCTTTCCTCAGGCAGGCGGCTCTCTCCTCACCCGAGAGTCAGCTTTATTTATCGAAAAAATGTGTGGGGTACAAAACAGAAGTGGCAATTGCCTTAGACAATAATTTCTGATAACAAATTCTTTGATATGTAAAAATTTCCCAAAACATAGATAGGTGGAAGACTCATGCATAATCTTTACCAATAGTGATTGAAGTAGGTACTAGATGTTTATCACATGGGGAAGGAAGGGATCTTAGGCATTCACAGACAAGGCAAAGTTTTTAGCAAAGCAAAGGCAAGAGTTAGGTCTTTGTGAGCAGAGTCAATAGCCTGTTTTTCAGGGGAAGAAAAATGGGTTTTCTCAGGAAATGCAACATTTGCTCCTGTAATCACAAAGGAGAAAACTCCTATAACAAGTTTTTTCACAAGGTACAATTCACATATTTTTAGCGTAAGAAGGCAAGTCACTCTTGATATCAGTCAGTCAGACACCTTGAGGGTCAGTGTCCTTGGGGGTAGGTGCTCAAGACGAAATTGAGTGGGGGTTGAGTGGGGGTAGATGCAGGTCGCCATCTGACAGTGGGAGGCCTTGCAAACCTGCCTTACTTCAGAGATGGCTCCCAGCAGTTTATTTATCTTAGCTTATTCATAACATATATTATATTAGGTGAGATAATAAATACATATATATAATATGAGATAAAATTATTGATTAAGTAAGTAATTAAATGCCTTTTATTAGTAAGTGTTTTATTAAAACTCTAGAAGAGAAATAAATTATTTATACATTTAAACTCTAAAATACATTAACCACTGAATTCAATACTTACTAGTTTATGATACATTATAAACTCAGTTGAAAGCTATATTTGCATATGAGTCCATTATTATTTGACTTCACAAAGATTATATGAAAATATCTTAAATATTCAAAGAATACATTTTGTGGCACATCAGTGTTATATATAATATCGGCATTTAGGTGCTTATGTTTCTCTTTCCTGATTTCATGGTAAGTTTGTATTATCAGAGCTGTCCTTAAATTTAATAAATAAAAATAATCAATCAATCACTGGTATGATATTTTTTAAAGACCCTGATCATAGAACGGGAAGAGAAATTTAGGAGAGGAATTCTTAGGGCATTTATATGATTTTTAAATACAGAAACACATTTATTCTGATAACATTAGTAAGAAGGATCTTCTCTATATATACCCCACCACCACAACGAAATGTTTCTTAGAGAAAAGGTAAGGGACAAATAAGAAAATAAGACTTCACTCAATTGTCAGCTATAATTTAGAGTTGACTGGCCATGTTGGGAAAGAGAATGGCCTGCAGGATCAAAATACAATGAGTCAGTTTAGTTCAGAAGCTCTGTTGGCACCCAATAAATGTCACTGTCTCAGGCTTATGAATCTTTAGATTTTGTCAGAACAACCACCACCACAACAACAAAATGGGATTAAGAGCATGGATGGTAGCTTAGAGTTAGTACCAATAGATTTGCTTCAATATCTCAGAGTTTCCTGCCTCTTTATTTGAATCCTGTAAAAATTAGTTTTAAAATATGATGACATTTTGTATATAAAGTAAGCATATAAAACTCCTAGCTATTAGATGACCACCTCTAGGTGCCCTCATCCCCCTCATCTTTCTATGTGTTTTCTTTTTTACTTAGCAGTATAGCCTGTCCTTTAATCATAAGATAACAGTGTGACTTGTCTGGAGCTCCTGCCACCTCACTCATTGGTGTAGGGCCTGATATGTAAGCATGCCATCAGTGTTCTAATCAGCAGTGGTACCAGTGCGATTCTGTCACAATGCCCACTTTCCAAAGTCAAATATGGTCAGTTCTAAGTCATTAAGCCCCATGATGTAAAAATGAAATAAACTAATAAAATGAATAAAAAAACCAAACAAACAAATAACAAAAGAGCCCAATTCCTCCCTTTGTGTCCTATTCCTTAGAGAAGTACCGTACTGTGAAGGTATCTCCTAGACTATTTTAAGTCACTTTTAAATCACCACAAGTGGTTAATGTAGTTGAAAAATATCCTGTCATACCTTCATATGCAGGGCACTCTTTAAAACAGAAAGTTAAATATGAAACAGTATCTAAGAGAGTGGATGAGACATATTGCATACTTAGATACTTACAATGGCAGACACAAACTTTTAAAAAATATCAAAATGATATAGTTTTTCTTTTAGCTTGAAGAAGCTGTAGAATACCTAAAACAAGAATGAATGTATACAAAGAGCCAGATATAAGAAATTTTGGAAAGCAGAGCTTGTACCTCAATGTTGTGGCAGATTACTAGTTGCCTAAGGACTATCTTTCTTAGAAAAAAAATATGGAACCTCTTGTTCCAAAAACTGCCTATTCTAGGCAGCCAAGTGGCAAGATTAAAGGCTGAATTTCACAGCCTCCATTGTAGCTATGATGAGTTGTATAGCAACATTATTTAAATATGCTCTGACTCAGCTGAAGGAGCACTATTTTGTGGTACTTGTGTTTTCCTTTTCTGCCATGTGGGCACCTATACAATAAAGTCACATTGAACTTGAAGTCCTATGCTGTCCAACGAAGTAACAGTTAAGAGGAGACTTGGATGCTCATGAGCGTTGGGCTACCACACTGACCATGCATTCTCTCTGATGTGTGCATGAATGTGTGGAAAAAAGAAAGGCAAACTTCTGCCTGATTTAAATATTCTCTTTATTTTTAACTTTTATACATCCAAGTCAAACCTGACTCGATTTTTATTTGGACACGTACAGTCGGATGTAAAGTCATTCTAGCAAGAAAGAAAAGCCCAGCCCAGCCACGTCAGATGAAGTGTGAAGTCCCAGGAAAAGGAAAGACCAGTGTTTCTCAAAGGCAGCTTCCAATCCCACAGTATTTGAAACCAGTCCAACATTTCAAAAAGACATTTTATGCATTCAGGTGGAACGTCCACCCTCAGTTACCTTCACATACTTCTAAAATTTATTTCACTCACCTAAACTCTGAAGGCATTTTAGTATCAGATGTTTAAGAGCATAATAAGTAGTCAATCAAATTTGAATAAAATCTGCATAAAAAATCTCAATTGTGGGCAGAAAATGATAGACTATCTATGTAAATTATATAAAATTTGTGACTTCCTTAGAAGTGCTCAAGGTCCACCATATTCTTTTTATGATAGTTATATAATAATTATAGCTTATGCTTCTTCCAGCACAAGAAAACCATTTTTCAGCAGTTACCAGTACTTCTTTTGTTAGCGGTGAAGACTGAAACTTACACCATCCGCACATTGGCTGTCTAGGCCTCCTCAGAAATGTGTAACAGCCCCTTCTTACCTGGCAAGACAGCCTATGCAAAGTTCCCTCTCAACTACCATTGACTTCTTTTCAAATTTTCAAATCCCTATTACCTCAAGAAAGGCAATTCCCCTGAGAGAGGTGTGTGTGGGGGGGGGGGGTGTGGGTGTGTGTGTGAGAGACAGAGAGAGAGAGAGAGGGAGGGAGAGGGAGAGATTAAATAAAGGAAATAAGAAAAGTAAACTGGGGGCACCTGGGTGACTCAGTCGGTTAAGTATCTGACTCCTTATTTCAGCTCAGGTCATTACCTCAGGATTGTGAGATTGAACTCTGCATTGGGCCCCTTGTTGGGCATGGAACACGAACACGCTCAAGATTCTCTCTCTCCGTCTCCCTCTGCTCCTCCCCCACTTGCACACATGCATTCTCTTGCTCTGCGTCTCTCAAATAAAATGTAATCTGTTCTGTACAGGTATAAAATCATATAACTCTAAAATTGAATACAATATATGTTTGTGCTAATTAAGCAAATTGCAACCAGACCAAAAAAGAGGCTGAAATAAGGCTCAAGAATATATGAAAAACCTATTTGTGGGAGAGAAGATAGTGATCGTGATAGACAGGAGGGAAATATTAAAAGTCACTGGGGAAAAGGATGGCATACTATCACGGTTATCTGTAGATTTCCTGATTTCTAGATGTTCTGTATAGATGTGAAATTGAGTGTGAAGGATGGAGTTGGAAGTACCCTAGTACAGAAGGGAGTCCTCACCGGCTTCTCCTCAGAAGCTCCACCCTCAAAGGCTTTCTGGGTCTATGGGTGAGCACTGGACTGGCCTGGTATCAAATAGACTGCTCGAAGGCTGGGCACTCTGAGCTTTGTCATATATAGTTTATAGCCAGTTGGTGGAAAAAAACTGGGTCTGTGGAGAGCTGTAGCCCCCTCTGCTGGCGGTGCCGGCCTGCAGTGGGCTTTAGGATGATTTCAGACTCTCCAGCTGGGCCCCCCACCAACTGGGTCTTTGCGGATACTAGAAGATATGTTACCCTACAGCTGTTTTCTGGATAATGCCTACCGTCACGTTCCGGAAGAAAGGGAGAAACAGTGAGAACTGGAAGAAATTTGAAATGCATGCAGTTAACATAAGCATTAATATCTGGAATACACAAAAATGACATAAAAACAAATAATCCAGTAAAATATAAAGATTTTGGGGGGAAGGAAGCTAGCTCAAATTTGCAATATTGTGCACAATTAAAGTCATTAGGTCAACAATCATTAAAAGTCTGATGATATGTATTAGTTACCGTAGGAAACATAGTTACCATGGTAAACTGTTAAGGTGCATAAACCTGTAAAAATACCTTGGGACATACTTTGTTGTTATCTCACAAAACTGAAGATATGCACATCCGATGACTCAAAAACGAGTACATGGGCGCCGAAGGATGCATGTGAAGATGTTCATGAAGGATTTGTTGTGTTAGCCAAGAAACTAAAAACAATGCGAGTGTCAGTCAAAATCAACGTGGAATGACTATTCACACAGGTTCTACATTAACGCTAAAGGAATGAACTGCAGTAATACATACTGGCTTAGGTGAAGCTCAGGAACTTGATGTTAAGGAATAAAAGAAGACATAAAAGATTATTTACATTAAAGTAAATAAGCAACATGCAGAAAAGCAACATATCATTTAGGGAAAGAGTTCATGGAACACTGTAAGGAAATTCATAGGAGTAAACACCATAAATATCATGAAAATGGATGTGTCGAGTTCAGGAGACTAGGGCAAGTGGTCAAAGAAATGACCCAGAGACATCAGTTTTTTTTTTTTTAATGAATATAATTAAGGCTACAATATATAAAATGCAACTGAATTGTATTCTATTCTTAAATAATAAAATATGTTGCTGTTCCCAATAGAATTCTGTTATATTTGATATAATGCAGCATAGACTTTCAGAAATATTTGTCACTGCTTTAAATGTGATTGCAAACATGTAACAAAATTTACTTTTTTATTTTACCATTGACCACCACTCTGCACGTTAGAGATAAAAGAAAGTTAACTTAGTAATTTTGTGTACACTTTACTGGAATTGTTAAATAAAATAAATCACTTATAAGCTTCTTTTATATACACTTTTCTGGTTGAGTCATTTTCGACAGACTGTAAATGAAAAAGTTTTATGAAGATGCCTATGAGAATCTGCCACCTGCTGGAGGTCTCCCAAAACTACAAGAACAAATGACATTTTTTTTCTTTTTTTTTTCTTTTCCATTCTGGATATGTTTCTAAGTCTCCCCAGAAGGCAAAAGTGGATAATGGAAAGAGTGGATAATGTTTGTTAGCCTCACAGGCTAAATAATTAAAATTTATTTCATATAAACTATACAACTACCGAAGTGAATAAGATAGAAAATATTGTATAATTTCGTTAACAAAAAGTATAATCCATAAAGTGGAATAAAATATTACAATGTAATTCAATGAGTTTTATGAGAAGAATACTTATACTCAGTGATAATAAATGCCCAAAATAAATCTGCTAAGTGTAAATCATTATCTTTAGAAGACTAGAATAGTCGTAAGTTTAAAACAAATACAACTACAAAGTGATCACCTTTGGAGCACATTTCAGCTATCACTCAGTTTTCAATCACAAAAAAAGAAAGAAGAATTTCTCCATAGACTACCTTACACATATCATATCTCAAGATATTGAAGTCTCAGCCTTTGTCTTTAAGAGTCAGTTTTATTTGCACTGATAAAAGAACATCCAGACTGCTGATTTAGCTTTATTTCTCAACTTTTCATAATCCAGAATATCAGTTACACCTGAATTTTGTTCATTACCTTTATTTCATTTAGTTCAAAAACTGGAGGAAAAACCTTGCATTTCTAACCTACAAATACATTGATTCATTGTATAGTGCTATATAGATAGCAAAAATGTTCATCTATTACATTCCGTATCATTATGTGGAAGAAATAGCTAAGTAACAGTAGTTTAGTGCCTAAAACAATAATCCAGACCCTTTTGTGAGATTAGTTATATAAAATCATATGTAAAAGAAATATAAATGTTTTTTAGATTTCTTAACCCAAAATAAAATGTTCCTACTTAAAAATACCTTGATTTTGATGTCTGACATGGATATCTTGTTTCTAGAGAGATTCACTAATCTAAAGTAGTGTTATATTGACTTAAAGAACCACAGTCTTCTAAATTGAGAGAATTGACAAGTATCATGTAGAGTGGAGAAAAAGAGAAAATAACATTTTATAGCAAATGCACATAGGAAAAGGAGATATGGATTTATTTCAGAATCCCGGAGAAGTCTTAATTTCTTTCTCAACTGAATTTCCTCTTGATTTGGATTATGAAAATTCGACTAAGATATTGGATTAATTTACAAAGGACAAAAGTTTTAAAGACATTAACAATCAACAGCTGGAAAGAGTAAAAATAATAATAAGGGATAATGAATGATGAAAATGACACATTAACATGAGAATGACAGTGATGCCATTTTAATAAATTTGGTTATAGGAGAGGCCAGAATTTACATTAAATGTAAAAGTCAAATAAGAGATCGAGGGCTTAGACGTTCCAGAATCTGTTGACGGACTTACCAAACAATAAGGTGAAGATGGCTGCAAAACAAATTATTAATAGAAATTAGGAATAAAACTGGAATGCTTTCTTTGGATATAAGTAAGTCTATCCATGCTCTGCAACTGCCGAAACATGAAACTGCAGTAGAAAAGGACAGTTAGAAAAGTTAGAAGACAGGCTATTAGAAGTAGTATCTTGAAGCCAAGAACGAATCTTCAAAAAAACCATCTAAATATAGAAGATTAGAAAATGTTACTTAATGTTTCCCAGCTAGTATTTATGTCACGGTGATGTCATTAACCTATTCAAACTTGTACAGAGAAAGAGGGAAATTATGGGCTGAGTCTAGACAAATAGAATTGTATGCTGTTGCAGCTGTGCGCCGCACCCCTGCCGACTGTCCACCAACACACACTCAATGGAACCGTTCTTGCTGACATATTAATTTGTTGCTGCAGATTTAGGAGTTCCTCACTGATGTACGCTTGTTGAGCTACTACCTACAGTAATCTGGTTTATTTGGTTAAATCAATCTGTTTCTATGATTTTCTGATTTGAAAACAAAAATTAAGATTTCCCACTCTTTTTATGACATCACTTCCATCATAACTCCTTGCTTTTAGATTTTTTTAAATGTTTATTTATTTTTGAGAGAGAGAGAGACAGAGCACAAGTGGCGGAGGGGCGGAGAGAGAGGGAGACACAGAATCGGAAGCAGGCTCCAGCCTCTGAGTTGTCAGCACGGAGCCCGATGCCGGGCTCAAGCTCATGATCTGAGATCATGACTTCAGATGAAGTTGGATGTCACTCTGATGCCTCTCTTAATACACTTCTAGGTTATACTTCAGTGATTTAACTGAATACAAATCTGTACTAAGTTCTAAATCAATCTTCATCTCTAAAATAGATTGCTCTAAGTTATGTGTTTTAATTTTATGTTTCTTTCTTCAAAATTCAAATGAGTTTTGAGCCTTTGAGATGTATATGTGTGTATTCATACGTACAAGCATATTGGCTTGCTTGCTTTCTTAATATAGAAATAGGAACAGACTTTACATGTTATAACCAATACCGTGGAGACACTTGGCCCTCCTGAGTGGGACCTAGTCTAAATACTGAAATTAAAGATAATGTAACTTTTGCAAAAACAGGCTATGTTATTTACTCAAAGTAAGAGTAATCACTAACAGAACTGGGTTTCTAAGGCAGGAATTTTGAATTTAACAAAGTTTAAATAAGAAACCACAGTGATGTTGCTGTGGCTCAGTCAGTTAAGCACCTGACTTCTGGCTTTGGATCAGGTTATGATGTTGTAGTATGTGAGTGCAAGCCCCATATCAGGCTCTGTGCTGACAGCTGAGACATGGAACTTATTCTGTGTCTCCCTCTTTCTGTGCCCCTCCCCCGCTCACACTCTGTCTCTCTCTCAAAAATAAATTAACATTAAAAAAAATCTTAAAAAATAAAAGAAACCACAGTGATGTGATGAAATCAAGGTTTAATCTATATTTATTTTGGTATCCAAGAATCAGGAAAATGGGAAGCAATATCAATAATTTTGGCTATAACCTTGCATTGAAATCATGCCTTTTGATGTGAGACGCCAACCTCATAAATCGGCATCAATTTCCTAATTCATACATGTACCTAATAGTGCACTGAATGCATAACAAGATTAAATTACATTTTGAAGTTGACATCAGGATTCTAAAAATAAAGAGAAAGTAAAATTGAGGCGATTAAGTCAGAATAGCATCTATTTAAATTGGGAAGCACAGCCAAGGTTATGGGAAAAGTCCGTACTGAGACAGATCTTCTATAAACCCATTTCTTGTGTTCACAGCCGTCCCTACACCTGGAGCAGATCGGGACTTTTTCATTCCTTTGAGAACAACCATCAGGGATAAGGATTGTTAAGTGGAATAGCCCATTTATTCCAGATTTCTGATCTAAAGCTTGATCGGTGGTTTCCAATGCCTAACATGCACCAACTTTTCTCTTTTTCATAATTTCTTGAATCTATAATCAAGGAATGTTAACTCTCATTACTTGAATATTTAACAACTTAAAAAAAATCAAACTATATATTCTATTGTTAGGTATTAAGCCTCTGAAATAAGTCTAGACTTCTATCATTTTAAGAAGCAGAGATTTCAGTCCCAAGGCCAGATCAAGAGGTTTAAGGACACCCAGGACAACCCAAGAACTGACTCAGCTGACTACATGTCTGAAGCCTTGTTACTCTTTTTCTTTGTTGTCTGATGTTCGGTTCTTTTTTCAGTGTATCATATTTTAGCATTCATCTTCCAGCTTGCTGTAGTGCCTTTTGGTCTTGATTAAAGGCTTGACTTGGCTTTGGGAGTAACTTCCTCTGTGACTCCTACATAGTCCCCGTACATAAACCACTCTTCTGATTGTTGACCAGAACTTGCGCTGGAGGAACTTTCCTTTTCTGAAGGCTTTCTGAGGGGTAACTTTTGTTCAACCCAGCCAGCTGCTCTGTTTCCCTTTGCTTCCCTCCTCTGGTGACAACTAGTCATTGCAATTAACTTCTCAAGTGCTGTTAGCATTCTTATGTATTGGTCTTCATTCCTGACTCAGTTTCTTAATTTATTCATTCACCCTTTCCTTCAAGAAACAATCATCGGGTACCAATCAATTGTCAAATCCAGGCAGTTATATAAATTTGTATTCTTTCTTGGCCCTATTGATCTTATGGTGTGATGGGGAAGCTAAGCATTAATCAAACTTTTGCATTGCTTTCTGGAACCCTGTTATTTATATTTCCTTAACTGCTGGAATTGTTTCCTTTTGGATTTCATAACATTTAAATGATTAATTTTTAGTAGATTATTCTACTTATTCATTTATTTTTTATCTGCTCATTCAATATTAACTTATTAATATTGATCAGTCCCAAATATGGATCAAGCCCAAAACACTGGTGATATAATACAAATTAGAGAGATCTCTAGCATAATATTTATCATAAAGTCCAGCAGAAAATATGAATTTCTAGAAGAAATGCAAAATGAACTAGGAATATAGAAGTGACACTTGAAATACATAAGAAAGTATTCATTTTCAAATATATATTTTCCATATGAGGAAGATATTCCAAAATCTCCACTAGTGTTTGCATGGGCTAATGTTATCATCATATCTTCATGTGTTCATATGGGGATGCTTTTTGTATATACATGCCTGATTTTGTATAATTATAGTATATTTTTTGAACATAAGAAAACTATGTGTAATGAACTTTTTATGTTATAAAAATTTCCTATTAAAATATCCTTTAATATACTGAGTTGAAAATATTGGCAATTTGGTTGTAAAGTATTAAATAGTTAGTAGAATCATAGATTCTGTGCTAAATACTTTCAGAGGCATGCATTATATTTTTAAAAAAGCTATCCAGAAATATCTCTTTACTTTTACAGAAAAGGAAAATGGTCCTCACACAAGTTCAAGGGATATGTTTAAGACTAAACATCAAAAAAAAAAAAAAAAAAGGTTCCAGAGATGAACTTACACTTCAGAGTTTCTGCTCCTTCTCACCATATCAGAAAATAGAGATGATGTTAGTATTTATTTATTACATCATCAGGGTTATGTCTACAAAGATTTCTTTAAATCGCCTTTAAAATTATGCACCATTTTCTCATTTCTACTTTAATTTTACAAGGCCTAAATATTTAGCCTATCTGTCATCTGTACTATGTTTTGCATGTGTCAAGGCTCCAAGTGGAAGGTCTGTTGCTGTACCTACTAGGAGTGCTGGTGGCACAGTCTTCTAGGTCCCTCTAGGGATTGTCTCAGCTGAAGAGTGTCTCCTCCTTCAAGATCATGCTCCTTCCTAGGGTGATGTATGTTCAGTCACTGATAAATTCATGATGATTTCAATTCAAATTGGAAAGATTCTAAAAGGCCATCCTAGATCTATGCTTCCCCGTGGGTTTAGCAATGTGGTCATTGCACCTGCATTGCAGTGAAACTTCTCCTTTTGATTGACCCTCCTCTTCCTTCTCTCTTCCACATTTTTTGATTCCAAGGAATGGCATTCCTTAGAAGATATCTAGTGCACCCAACTTCACCTCAAGCAAGCCTGATTTCTGGGGAGTCCGACCTGGGACAGTTGCACCATCCCTCTCCAAGAAAGTAGATATGGCATATTTCAATCCTGGAATTACTGATCTGAAAAATATACCAGGTGCATGAAAAGCTGCCAACTTTCAGTGTAACTCCCAACAGAGAAGGGCACTGAATTGTATCCTGACAGTGGTTGTAGCCATTCTGTGTCTTAGGCCACATGATTAATAGGTCCTTTGGTACCAAATTGAAAGAGATGCCTTATACAAATTATGGCAAACCCTAATGGTGAAATCGTAACACAGGTCCCTGGCATTCTGGAGTGTGGCCATGCCACCTGCAGCAGAAAATCATATGCCTCTAAATACAATTTCTAGAGTTCTAGTGGTGTACAACAGGGATGGAACATCTAACGATGGGCGCAAAGTGCCCACGTGGCTACAACTGCCTAGTATGAACTGACTTCTATCACATCCATCAAGTCCTAACTACAGGTGACCCAAGCAATGATCCATCATTAGAAGGCAGAATTCATCATTCAAGTACATGTGGAATCAGAACAAAAACAAGCTGCACAAGCTGGCTATAATATTGTCCACCATTACTGCACCAGCTTCCCTCCCTCAGCTCATAATTATGGTAGTATGCAAGGATTCTAAAGACTACCTGAAGGAGGAAGAAAAAGAGAAAACTATGTGTTTGTGGATATACACCAACAATTAGTGGAAATCTACAGATTCATTCAGTAGGGGCCAAATGTCTTAGCTGAAGCCAGGTCCCGGCTCCCTCGTCCCCGGCGTTCGGCGGCACCTGTCTCGTCCGCCCCTACTGGCAGGGCGGAAAATCCTTGCAGGTTCTTGATCCTGAGGGAGGGAGAAAAAGGGCAGGAAAGGGCGCACAGAGAGTAAAGACAACACACCGTATCTGATCAAGCCTCTTCTTTATTGAGAAAACACCGTATCTTATAAAGGTTTCAAGGCGGAAAACAAGGCAGCTGACCTAGGTCGGTTGCTAGGAAACAGGGTTAAGGGATTAAGGCTGGAGTAAAAGAGGAACCAAACTAAAGTGTTTTAGCACAGCGCCTGGGGGGCTGAAGCTACCCTGCCTGCAGGCGGTTGATCTTTGATCTTCCAGCTTCTCCTCTGACAGGGAGTGGTGCTCCCCTGCCTGTTTTTGCAACTTCCCTCAGGGAGTGACATATCTGGCTTGCAAATGGCCAAGCAGCTGAATCTTTGCTGCTTCCCACAAGTGGCAAGAGAAAATTCCCTTTAATGAGCAGAACACCTTGCCAGACACTCTGTATGGAAAGAGACATGGTGCAAAGTTAAAATTTATACTTAATAACAGACACCAGCAAATAGAAGAGGAAAAAAAGAAAGTTATGAGCAGGAAAGTCTGGGTTAGAGGAAAGCATATCATGTATGAGAGTGAGCACAAAGTGTGAAGATTTTCCTATCATATGTTAATGCTGACCAGGGAACCTCTACCATGAAAAGGCAATAAACAACAAATAGATAAAGTGAGTCAACCAGTTGACATCAGCCAGCCTCTCTCATTGGCCATCATAGTGCTGGCAGAATTAGAGACTCTTCATGGTCCCAGAAAAATGGGCTTCCACTCACCAAGACTCATGTAGGTCTTGCTGCTGTCAACTATCCAAACTGCCAACAACCAAAACCAATGTTAAGTCTCCACTGTGGCATTTTTTGATCAGACCAATTGTTTATAGAGATATAAATTTGGTATATGTACATCTTCTACCATGGTTCTGGGAACAGAGTTGAAGAGTGGCCTCACCTACCTTCATTCCCAATAACTCACTTAAGGAATTTGCACTTTTTGTACCTGACCTTGAGGTCAACTCCAAAAAGGCTAACTTTTATAGCTCATGGTGGGTTTGCACATGACTACTGGGCCTACACGACAACTCGGGGTTTTCTTTGTCTAAGCCCACCCCCTCCCCCTCTCTTCTATAGGTTTTGATCTCAAGGGCAATCCTGGTTATTTATCCTGCAAGCTAAGCTCCACATCAGAATCTATACCCCGGGGAGCCTAACCTGTAACATGAGCATTCTGTGATTCAATTTCACAGTTTTGTTCCTCTCCTTCTACTTTTGCTGGACATTTCCATATTTAATTGGATGAATCTGAGATGTAGCAATTTTACCTGTTAATGTTTTCTAGCATATAACTAGCATATTCTCTATGCTAGCATTTGATATATTCTCTGGCATATTAACTCTTCTTTCAAATTTGACATATTTAGTTATATAAAATCACTTACATCCACTTCACACATTTTACAATTTTCATTATCTGTAGCAATTATGCAAACTCTATAATTCTCGATAATTTTTTAACTTCAGTACCATTATTCTATCACATACAAATGTGTGTATGTATTTATGTGGGAAATGAAAATAAGAGGGTGAGATTAATGTATTATAAGTAGGAAGATATATAGGATACGAATTTCATCGACACTATTATCTACTCAATTTCTGAAGTTTTATATTTGATTCCATGGTTTGAATGATCATAACAATACAGTGACACATTACAAACTAACTTATAAGCAACTATTTACGTGGAAATGACTCTGAGCAACTACCTTTCTAATAAGTTTCATTTAAATGTAATTCTAATTTAGGTCAAATTATCTAACTCTACTAATGCAAATTATTGTAATAGCAATTTCATGAAGTTTTAGGTATACTTCCACTAAGTTTGCAATTATAATCTTGCTTTCTCTAATATCGGTCTAACTTTTTATTCTCCCATACAAGAGTGTGCATGTGGGCGTAAGAGGTGGGAGAAGGGCTCCTACCACAGAGATGGTTTTTCAGATTTAATCTGAATGTAGATAAGAAAAGGGAATTAATTTTAAATGTTTAATTTTTTTACAAATAGAAAAATTGGAAAATAAACTAACACATGTATTCTGACCAAGAGGATTAACCTTTATTAATATTTTACTGATACTTTGCTACTTTTGATGTATGGGCAGCCCTTACTTTGCACAGTCGCATGGTAATTGGAATATGATCTCAATTATCACTGATGCTTGGAAAGCATGGATTCCGTTAAGACCTGCATACATTCAATTAATATGACACTGTGCAAACCGAGTACAGTCTCGGTGTGTGTGCGTGCATGTGTGCGTGTCTATTCATATATGCCAACAGGAAGTAAGCAGTGGGCATCATGAATCTTCACTTCTAAACGGTTCACTTGATATCTAAGAAATACAACATCCTCTTCCATAACTACAATGTAAACATAACCCCGAAAATATAATGTCTAAATTATAATCCAACCTTTTCTCATGTAATAATGCATTTTAATTTGTATGTGCATTACTAATAATTTAATAAATAATATGTATAATTAATGTATATATTATTAATGTAATGTGCTATTATTATTAATGTAATAATGAAAATTAACATATTTCAATTTTCTCAATAATTGCCTCTCCTCTCAATCCAGGATCCATTCCAACATGACATAGTGTATTTGGTTGTAATTTTACTTGTAGCTTTTGGTTGTTTCTCATGAACCTTCCTTGATACATTCAGGTCAGGAGATCACTGATACATCAGTAATCTTTGATGATCTGACCTCTAAGTTCTTTCTCCCAAGTGATTTTTGTCTTTAAGACAGTTTTATTGTTAAAAACACACATATACACCTGATTATTTTCCACTTCTATTATCATTAATAAAAGATGCATTGTATTCAAGTCAGTTCCTTTACGGGAACCATTCAGAGTCTCCCTCCCACTTGCTTTGACATATATGGCACTTTTTGCTGACAGCAACCTTCTATTTCTGTGTACTACATATAAAGGCCCTTTATTGAGTAGGAACTGAAATTAGTTTTTTTGCTGTTCCCTTAGCAGATGAGAACTTAGGTATTATTAAGATTTTTTTGTTCCAAAAGGTTGAGATCGGAATAGATATTTTTTCTTCCATTATAAACACTGCTCTCCTTCCTTTCATTACGTTATATCGTAAAGAAGAAGGAAAATATTGAGCCATGTTAGCAACTCAGTCAGGTACCAAAGTAATATTCTGGGGCTTGGTTTACTGTATCCAAAGATTTGTTTCTTTTGAATACGTCTCATGTGTTTTCACATTTCCTGATATTTCTGATGCAACTTCACAGACACATAGTCATCACCTGTATATGTAAGACAGGTGTGGGGTGGGGAGGGAGGTGGTGGCACTTTTATAACCTCTCTCTTCCCCTTGCACTACAGTGCACATATCCCTGGTCATGTGTGATTTCAGTGACTTTTCCAGCATTTAATTAAGAACTATATATGCACTATGAAAATGTATGGAATATAGGATGCTCAGGTTTTTATTTAATAACAGTAAATGTAAGATATTCTGAAATATAATTAATATGTGGATAACTTTATATACAGTTGTTCCCATGGATCGAAAATTTATATTTTTATATGCAACAGTTGGTATGTGTTTTTTTTTCTCCTTGGTTAATTGTTTACTAACTTCAAGACCGGGAGTCAACATTTCTTGATTTGTATTACCCAATGTAGAAATTTTTTAAGGCCCAAAGCATATGGGAACATCCGAGGTTTTGCATGAAACACTTATTCAAGGCAGTTTCTATAATTTAGTTAATAGACAGTTAAACTTAGAAGTTTCTGTATTTTGTGATAATGGTATAAGCACATCTATGCTGTTCCAGCTATTTCTGTCTTTTGCATGGGGAATTTTTAAAGTCTAAATTTGGACTAAATGCACTTTGCATGGTCATATGGTAAAATTTCATTTGCCTATATATCTTTCTGTTTAATTCTGTTGTGTAACCATGGAGAGGCTGCTATAATAAAGAAGTGGTGTCACAAGGTAAGTTCGATAAATGCATAAACATAAAAGGACATAAATATGGCTAAATACAATCACACCTTGTGCTTTTCCAAGAGTAAAGATATATTCACCGCTCCACTGCATTATCTAACAGAAGGAGGAAATTATAATATGAAGATCCTATTTTTGTCTTTCTTGATATTATTGAATATTTAAAGGAGACACTTTAAACAGTTATGATAGTCTTTCCTTGTCAACTTGATGAAGAAAAGAACCCATTTAATGGAGATGTCTATCGTGTATGAATATGACACCATGTCAAGATGAAGCAGAATATGGAAAGTTGCTATAATAGAATTTCAGCTGGCACATTGGCTCTCTTCAGTGTAGAAAGGAGTTTGTGAAAATCTGGCTTAAACATAAGGAATGGAAGTAGAAAAGTACTGTGTATTTTTATAGTGACAATAAAGTGTTGGGGTTGGGAATAATTAATTGTTTGTCTTTACAAAACAGCAGGGGTTCACTTAGACAAATAACCAGCATTTATAAGTGCTTGTAAAGAAAAAAAAAGAGTAAGACAAACTTGCCAGCAACTACTAATCTAAGAACAAAGACTATAATAACAGCTGTAAACAGTCTTTACTTTCAGACACATCACTAAAATGTTTACTTCTCTACAAATCGAAGTAAAGCAGCTTTGGGTTAAATGTCAACTTCTGTGAAAACGGGTACAAGAAGAACTTTACAATAGCAAATGCATTTCACTACATTCCAAACATGCAACGTCAAAAATGTGAAAATACTATTTCTCTGATTAATATATTAATACAAAGTATGTTGGATATGCTGTAAATATCTATATTTGAGCAAACCTTTCTGAACACTCAGGCATTTCTGTGTTTCTGTATTAAATTGGCAAATAGATAATTAATATATTAGGATTTGATTTACTACCTCTCAAACAAAACTCTTCAGTATACTTTACAAATATTTATATATGCTAGGACTTAAGTAGAACAGTGGTTGAGAATGAATTCAGAAAATTTATTCATATTCTGGTTTCTTCCATTTTACGAATGTGTATTTACTTTCAGGAATGACTCACTCCACTCACGTTTATCCATTGGTAGTGCAATCAAAAGAAAATATTTGGGTTTAACTTAGTTTCAGTTTTTTCAAGTCAACATTCATTTTTTTACAATTTCATGTGTCTGGCAATAACTCAAATATATGTCATTTTCTAGTGATATCTTAAACAATTAGAGATGTACTTTCACTCTTTTGCTCTACTAATGTACAATTATATTTATCATGTATTTAATTCATAAAAGAATTTTGTGTGCCTGAATATTTCTACTTGATAGGCCTATATGCAATAACGTACCACATGGTCTGGATGAATAGAAGTTATATCATAAAATTTTTCCATTGTGGTAAGTTGGTAGAAAAGATTTTGAGAATCTTACCAGTGTTTAAACGATAGACAATATTTTATCCTGACAGATGGAATATAGCTCTCATAAATTTTAGAGAGTGTGACAAGGCTGACTCCTAGTGTCAGTAGAACCTAGAATCTTGAGAAGCCCAGGGGAAGGGGGTTACTGCAATGTTCTTCAATTTGGAGCCTGAAGAAACTATAGGAATTCAGTTATTCCTTTCACAGTTCCCTCTTTGGCCTTGAATACGTAATGGAATTTGGGGGCTACTGAACTAGTGCTTCCCACTCAGCATTGGAAATAGCAATTTAAAGCTAGATCCTGTGCTCCATAGGATACAAGGAACCCAGCTGCCTTGTAATTTAATAGCAAAGAATATTAAAATATCCCCAAGAGCTAAAAAGTCCTATATGTAGAAAGTTTATTTTTTTCCATAATCAAAATATTGCTCAGCTACATCTGTTCCCTAAGGCTGAAAGTGTATTCTGAGGCTCCCACGTACCTGCTGAGGCCCTTGTGTCCAAATACATATATCCAACACAGTGCAAGTTATGCTTCAACAGCCGGAAGGCTTTGGATCATCTGCTCCTGCTAGTCTTGTGCTTTTGCAGAAGAATGTGTGGTTGAGAATCATAAACCATGTCTGCTAAGGTTGCCCTTCCAATCATGCAGACTCTCACAGGGTCCAATCTCCCCTGAGGTCCAAAGCTCTGATAAGGCCTACGAATCTTATGAAACCCAACATTTCTGAGGACTGTGCACCTTAATATGAAGTCATTGTAGCCCAGATGCCATTTGCTTGTAGCCACCACAGTCCACTTTCTCCAGAACGTACATTGCAAATGCAGGCAAAGCCATCAATGGATTATACTTACCCTCTCAAGTCAGCAATTAAAGGCCTACTGCATCCTTGTGTAATCCACAACTCCTCCTATATTGGCTCCTACCAACTACCCAGGCAAAAACATCTTGCCCATACATAGAATTCCAAACCAAAAAGTCTCATGGCCTGGACTTACTCAAAGTTTCTCCATGTGTCTAACTTGCTCTCCTAATGCCCATTTGTATCTAATAGCTAAATGTGTCAAGACTGATGCACCAAAATTAAGATCCCTGATCTCCCTCTTCTGCCTACATTCTGATAAAGAAAATAGGAATTAAGTATAGAAATATGGAAGCCAAATTATCAGTTTTCTTACTAATAAAAGCTAACCCAAGTGGAACAACTGCTTCCCAAAAAGACAAGCTAAACTTGGGCTGAACTCCTTTTGAAAAGGCTTCTCAACAAAGTCTTTTTCCTAATGGGCACACTAAATCCAGGACAGAAAAGGAAAAGGCTTTGACCAGACGTGTCTAGTTTTCTTTTTCTTCAACTGACAAATTAAATGGTTAGTCTTGTTTCCCCTGCTAGTTATTGTTATTATTATTATTGTCATCATTATCGTTTTTCTTGTGACCATTATTTTCCCCTAGTGTCAAACAGGAAATGATGAGAAATAATAATTTCTCAAGTGTTTTCTGACATAAAAAAGGGTGAGTTGAGTTGCTCATTAAAACTCCCACACATTTGAGTCAAAAACGACAAACTCTCAACTTCCAGGATTATCTACTAAGATAGAAGGTTTTAGAATTTACCCAAACTCCAAGGGGCATTGGCCTTTTAAGACCCCGTGGTAACATAGAGTCAGCAAAGCCCACTTGAAGTCAAAGAAATGAATTGACTACATGACATTCCCAATGCTATAGGAGTCAAGCAACATCCTGTTTTGAGCCAGAGTTAATTAACACTTTTCAGATTTTATAGACCTCAATGTATTTTAAAATCTGGTCATCGGGGCACCTGGGTGGCTGTGTAGGTTAAAGGTCCAACTCTTGATTTTGGCTCAGCTCATAATATCACAGTTCCTGAGATCAACTCCTGTGTGGGGCTCTGTGCTGACAGCAGGGAGCCTGCTTGGGGAGTCTCCCTCTCCCCCTCTCTCTGTCCCACCTCAGCTCATGCTCACAGGCACTCTAAATACATACATACATACATACATACATATGTAAACAAACTTTAAAAAGGTAAATCAAGTCTCTCACCAATTCCACCTTTCTCCTAACACTGTAAAGAAAAATAGTATGTGGAGTTTTCATTGTCTACCATGTCCTAGTGTCTCATTTCTTTGGCATTCTTTAATATCTTGTACATCAGTAAGCAGGATTTATGTATTGTATAAAGGACAAAACACAAATAAATATTTAAACCTTTATCGTTTTCTACTCTTGCCTCCGAATATTCCAATGGATCACAGCTGAACACTTCCAAAGTCATTAACAGTGAACAAAAAGACCAACAGGAGATCTTTCCGTCAAATACATCCATATATCATCCAAATATATCATTTTTAAAGAGCTAATATTATCGTTTTTAAAATATGAAATTAGCTAAACTATATATTTTTGTTCTGTTTTCTTTAAATATAGATCACAGCATGATAAATAATAGATTTCTGTTGAGTTAGGCATTTGTAGTCTTAATTTGTGCTAATACCCCTTAAAACACTGTAGTTTTTCTTACCTGATATTTAATGAAATTGTGATTCTACTAAAATCCGTATGGTCTTTAATCATACCAATTACTTATAAAAAAACATCGACTCGTGCTTATAATGCTGAGTAAATAAATCCATGTTAAGATAAAGCAAAGGATGAACTAAACCCCTCATTTTCTAAGGTGTGTTTTGAATAATAGGTGAATCCATCTAGCTATCTCCTTCCTGGCTGGAAGTTTTCAGGATTGTCTAGATTCACATTACCAGTTTCCTTTGCTCATTATTCCCCTTTGGCTAATTGCCTCCTTTCCTTCATTTGTACTAATTAGGCTACATTTTGTTTGGCACATTAGCTTGAATTGTGTCACCAACGTAAAACAGCTTCAATAAAGCTTGCCTGTGCAACACTGCTACTAAGGTTGTTATCGATTACAAATGTATCCTCAGAAATAATTTTAATAAAAGGTAATTAAGCTATATAGAAGGACATATTTTTCAAGTAGCTTAAGAATAAATTTAGTTTTCATATTTTTTCTTTGACTTTTTAAAGGTTTTTCAATGAACTTTGTGGCACAATAGGCAATCCACATTTCTTGGATATGTAAAGTTTTGTGTTCCCAAATACCAAATCATATAGATATTTTCTTTTTTTTTAATTTTTTAATGTTTTTTTATTTATTTTTGAGAGACAGAGAGAGACAGCGTGAACCGGGAAGGGTCGGAGACAGAATCGGAAGCAGGCTCCAGGCTCTGAGCTAGCTGTCAGCACAGAGCCCGACTCGGGGCTAAAACCCACAGTGAGATCATGACCTGAGCTGAAGTCAGTTGCTCAACTGACTGAGTCACCCAGGCGCCCCCAAGTGGGAGACCCTGTTAAATATTTTCACTCTCATATTTCTTGTTAGGTGCTGTTAGTCCCAACATCATCAAAAATTATAATAGAGTTACAGAGTTGAATATGATTACTGCCATTTGGTCACAAATTGCTTCAAAAATTATAGAAGACTGCCATCCCATAAGTTTGCTTGTTCTGTAATTTTGCAGGCAGATAGTACTGATGGATTTGTAACCATATGAAGAGGCTCCTCCCTAAAAGTGAAGACAGAGATTTGCTTCTACCAATAATGTTGAAACTTACTAATCATGTCTCCTCTGCCTGAAGTAGTTCTAGTAATTGCAGAGGGTAAGAGAGGATTCCATTATCTGTTGCTATCAAGATGTTACTCATGTCCTGAGAGACTGCTATCAAAGTAATATTGGAAAGTGGCCATTCAGTAAGAACAGATGGTGACAACAGGCACAAGGGAATATGGACAACTTCCAGGTTTCAGATGAATAGAAGTATAGCTTAGTTTTTAAAAGTACTTAAGGGAACAATTACTCAACAAGGGAGGTAAAGCATATTCAGTGGATTCATGAACAATAAAAAGACAACAATAGAACATGGCCCAGGATGGGATTACTGCCATCTCTAAACAGGAAAGCACTCAGAGTTAAGGTTTTCCAAGAAAAACCCAATGCCAAATTTCAAATTCAAAGTCATGCAAAGTGACTTTGTTGGTGAAGAAAAATCAGTAAATAAAGTCCTCCAAGCCCTCAAATTTCATCTTTTCAGGAAACCTTCACTAGAAATGCTATTTAAATTTGGTACTTACTCCACCACACAGGGTATATATCCATTATTTTATGTATATATTTCCCTTCATGACACTACTAGTTAGATTTATCTTGTTTGTATACGTATTTTTTTCTTCTTCCACTAGGATGATTCTTAGCTCAATAAGAACAGTCACCTGACCTCTTTTATTTACTCATGTATTGACTGGGATTGGAAATGCTCATACTCAAAGTAGTTCTTCAATAAATAACTGTCAGATTAATTAATTAAAGTAACTACATATCTGCAAAAAAATCTGTATACTTGGATGAAGTAATGAATGAATCATAACTTTATTGTCAGAATTCTAATATTTTCCTTAAGTTCATTCAGCTTAAAATTAAAGCATAATATGATTTAAAAAAACATCTTGGCCAAAGGGTATTTAACTAATTTTAAATTGAACGAAAGAATAGTCTTCACATTTCAGAGTCTCTTACTAAGATAATTTTTATGAGAAATATTGAGTATATTCATTATACTAGTTTCTTCCCTCAAAATTCAATAATCATTGCTGCATATGATGGCTCAGGGAGGTAACTGAAATGCTGCCATAACTTGAAAAATGCTGTAAATCAGCATTCTAGAGGTTTTTATTCTAGATCTCATCATTATTTTAATACTACCTATAACCTTGTCTCCTTCCTTTCTTCCCTCCTTTGTTCCTTGGTTCCTTCATTCATCCTTCCTTTCCTTTTGTTTCCTCTCTCTCCTCCCCTTTCTCCCCTTTCTTCTTCTTCCTTTTTTCTTCCTTCCATCTCTCTCCCTTCTGTCTTTTGCTTTTGATTATAGACTAGCCTGGAGCTTAAGTTTCTAAGTAACTTTTCAGTCTTCTTAAATGTCATCTTTCATAGTCCATTATGTCACCCCAGTGCGGCAAAATCTTTTAGGGATTCTAACTCAGTCATCAAAAATATCTATTATTTCATGACTCTTTCTGTATCTTAAAAGTTGATTTCAATATTATCTAAGTTACTGACTACATTTGTAAGCAGAATTATAGAGGCAAAAGAGCCAAATATTATGATAAACTTCTCTCTAGTTTGAAATCAACACATAATTTCGTACATATTTTCAGGAACACATTATGTATGACGTGAGAATTATGCAAATAGATATAACACATTAGGTTCCAATTGCATAAACTAAAATGTAGCAAACATTTCCTGAACTCATTCAGACTCAGTTTTCTCTGTTAGTGATGAAAACCTTTACTCTTGCTGTAATAGCTTATAATGAAAGCCAACAATCAGCAGCTCCTACAGCTATCCACCTGTTAGCCTGGCATCAAGGAAAGTACATCTATGCAATCCAGCTTCTCTTGGGCTCAAAGCCTCTTCTCTGCTACACAAAAAACTCCAAGGCACATGGTCAGGCAGCACTGAACTCTAATATATGCATTGAGAACCTAAGTGCCCAAATGGAGCAACTTTTGTGCTGTAACAGCATGTTTGAAACAATCATGTATCAGCTGATATTTGAAGGAATTTTTCACACACACATATATATACATATTATTAAGTTTCTGATTCCATTTATCTCCTCTTATTCGTTTCTGAAATTATAGAGACTAGCTAGACATTTTCACAGGAGTGGGATATGATAGTGATGGATATTTGTCTTTTCTTGGCCACCATTGACATTATAGTCTCATGCTACAGATTTTAATATCACAGTAATCCATAACATCAGTGAAGTAAACCATATTCCATATATGTATGCAAATGTCTTTGTAGTCACCATTAAATAGAGACAGCAC
Organism: Suricata suricatta; assembly: GCF_006229205.1. Lineage (NCBI taxonomy): Eukaryota > Metazoa > Chordata > Mammalia > Carnivora > Herpestidae > Suricata > Suricata suricatta. The sequence goes on along the minus strand of NC_043700.1, from coordinate 87,534,286 downwards.
TTATTTGTGTGTTCTTAGGAAATGAATCCAATTGAACCAAAACTGAGATCCAGATCTTTATATCGCTACCATTCATATTCTCTATAGTACTCAGTACGTTTCTTCAACAATGAGTAATGAAAAGATTAAGATATAATGTCAAAAAAGTATTATCCTGATGAGCAAAAAACCTACAGAAGTAACTGTTTGAAATACAGTCTACACAATAAGGGTGTGTACAAGACCTAGAGGAGTAAGTTGATGAGAATTAATGAAATGCAGAGCATTATTTTCACATCATTTTGCAGAAGATATATCTAGACTATAGATTAAAAGTTCTTTAGGACATGGATAGGCTTTGGAAGTTGAAGGGATGCTCATTCATGTTCTTCTTTAATATGTTAGCATAATGTAGTTGAACATTTTTCCTAGTGCTATTTTCAATAAAGCCGTTTTTGAAAGCTTTTTAAAAACTTGAGAAACATTCAAACTAAGTCTGTCTATCTATCTAACTATCCATCTGTCTATTATCTATCTATCTATCTATTGGATAGATTTTTCCCATTGGAAAAAATATGCAAATTATATTTGTACCCGGAAAACAGAATACAGGAGAATAACATGAGTTCCAGTAGTACTTCTGTCGTTATTATTTCCATTTTGTGGAACAGTAGAGATTGAAAATTCCCTCTTTTCACCTCTATATTTAAAAGAGTGAAATCTTGGTGGATATTATGATGTCCACTCAAATATTTTCTTTTAATCTAGGCACTATTATGAAGGAATTTTTCAGATTATCAATTCATGTTACTTATTATCAGCCTTCAAAACTGAGACATTATTAGGGAGCCTGGGTGGCTCAGTCGGCTGAGCATCCGACTTTGGCTCAGATCATGATCTTTGGGTCTGTGAGTTTGGGCCCCGCATCGGGCTCTGTGTTGACAGCTCAGAGCCTGTACTGTTTCAGATTGTGTGTGTCTCTCTCTCTATCCCTCCCCTGCTCATGCTCTGTCTCTCTTGCTCTCAAAAATAAATAAAACATTAAAAAAACTGAAACATTATCATGGGTCATGTGCATAGGTACGATACAATCACATGAGCCACTAGAACCAGAAGGGGAAGGCAGAACAGATTAATCAGAAGAAATTAGAACAATTTAAAATGCGAGAAAAAATCGACCTACTATTATGGTGTTGAAGATGAAGAAAGGGGGGCATGACCAATGAATAAGATCCATTTCAAGAAGCTGAGAATGATCTCTGGCTGATAGCCAAAAAGGAAATTGGGAATTCAGTCAAACAATCCCACTGAACTAAGTTCTACTAACCACCAGGCTGATTTGAGAGCAGGTTCTTCCCCTGTGTCTCCAGAAAGGCATGGAGCCTGGAAACACCTTGATTTTCACCTTAGGAAACTATCACAAGACTCATTGAGCCACATGGTGCTCAGACTTCTAACCATACAAACAGCAAGACGAGATGTGAGTGCTATTTTATACCACTAAATCTATGCAATTTGTTAATAGCAAGCATAAAAAACAAATATAACAAACACAGCATACTCTCCTTCTGCTCTTTTTTTCCCACACTATTTGGTTTTAATTCTGTGTGTATGTTAATCCACAGAGTGAGGATGTAATGAAAGCTAGCTGTCACTGTTCTAGACATGTAAGAGCAAAATAATCATCAACAATGTTGAGCCATATTACTTTACAATTTCTTTCTTACATCCTCTTCTGAAGACATGACAATTACTTTTTGTTCGTGAAGAAATAACGTCAAAGTTTTATATACAATTTTATTGTTAAAATATTTGTTTACACTTATTTTATTCTGAAGAATAACTAATATATGATCATTTATAAACAGAGTATTAGTATCTGCTGCAGAATATGGAAGGCTTTAAAGCAGGTGTCCTAAAATTTTATATATGGCTTTCAGGTGAAAAACTAATGTTACAGCTGGATTTAAGGAATGCAGAAGTGGAGAATAACTTTAGACTAATCTGTTGACAGAGTCTGAACAAAAAATAAGTGTTGAAATAAATGTTTGCAAAAATATGGCTAAAGCAAACAGAAGTATACAGGTTCAAAAAACGAAACAGAATAAAATTCTCAAAGGAGACGTGATAAATAAATTGATTGATTAAAATAAGAAATTTATAGTGCCCCAGTGGATTTGAAAAATGGGAGCACATTAGGGATCTTAGTAGAACTGAACTTGTCTGGTAAAGTCTATATTTAAGTTTATGAACAAGTGAGTGAGGAAAAAGAGCTAATGACAAGAAGTTTAGATGAGAAAGAGAAAAGTGGTAGAAAATAATCAATTATGTGGATTCATGGATAATCAAAGAGATTGTTTAGAATGGAAAACACTTCAACTTGTTCATAAACTGACTGGAAGTTTTTAGTAAAAAAATATATTTGAAATATGCACATATGAAAAGAAGAATAAGAGTTAAAATGATAACAGTAAGCAATTCCTAAGAATAGAATCAATTTCTGGAGGTCAAGAGAGTAGCCACCTATCAGCAACTGGTAGTGGAAACCCTGGAGTTCGAAGTAGCTTTTCAGGGATGCAGAGGGAGAGAATCTGTACAGGCCAGAAGCGTGAGAGCCTAGAGAGAATAACATTCTACCCTTGTGGATAGTAGGTGATCCCGTAGAATATTCCCCATTCTTTCAATCTGGACATTAATTCTATTCTGGTTGGTCCAAGAAGCCAGATTATGAAACTGAAGCGGAATATATGCCTCACTTCTTAGTATCGGCACATGGCTTCGGAACCATGGCAAGTTTTGGCTCATTTAGGATGTTTATCTCTGGTTAGGAGTGCTCATGATGAAATCAACTTTCCAATTTTCGATGTTTCTGATTTTCTTTAAAAGTCATTTTATTGATCATTTTTATTTACAGTGAGAAAATTGAATCAGTTCAACGTCCAACTGCTGTTACTGAAAACACTGTGAGTTGAGGGGCGCCTGAATGGCACAGTCCTTTAAGCATCCAGCTTCGGTTCAGGTCATGATCGCATGGTTCGTGGGTTCAAGCCCCTCATCGGGCTTTGGGCTGACAGCTAGCTCGGAGCCTGGACCTGCTTCAGATTCTGTGTCTGCCTCTCTCTCTGACCCTCCCCTGCTCGCACTGTCTCTCTCTGTCACTCAAAAAATAAATAAAAAACATTAAAAAAAACACTGTAAGTTGAAAGTTAACTATTTTATCCATACCCCAAAGACTTACATATTCAAATGTGCAGACTCTGACCACAGACTATCATCATTTTTAGTCAAAGCATATCCGCAACAATGGAATGACATTTCTTTCTTTGTATAAACTTTTTCACACCATACCTTGGTAAAAATCTAAATATTGGTCTCTCTGGACATTAGAAATTCTAGAGTGACAGATGAGTTTCCAACATTTCCTTTTGTTCAATAATTAACTCTTTGTTTAGACAGTGGTAAACCACATGGTTATTTACTCTTTCTAGTACATAAAATAATCAGTAAGGAAAATTAAGAACTTGCTTGTTTGAAATAAAAATTAAGTATTAAAAACCCATAAATGCGCTCTTAATATGATTTACCTTTCCATCCTAGCTCTTTCATGCTGTGGATCTGAGCCTCTAGATATTGACTTTGGCTTAGAATTTGACTCAACTCTGTGTCGCCAAGTTTACTTATGGTTGAATGTTCCTGCTGCAAGCCAATCTACTTTACGTTGTTAACTTTACAAACACACTTCATTGACACTTTCTGGCCCTGAAGATATACTTGACAGATTAATCTAGTCTTAGTATGTCAACAAAATAAATAAAAAACATATTTCCATAGTGTCGTACAGATTACCAATTTTAATTAATTAACTTTAAATGTATTTAGTATGAAATTAACTTCTGTATTTTTTTCAGTGCCATCCATATTATTAGTTTTCAGAATCCATTTTCATAAGGTTGAGAGGTTTTATTTTAGAATAAAATTGCATCAGTTTAGCTCCTGATACCTATGACTTTTTTTGTGCCCCTATTTCCTCTTTTGTAAGAGAACGACGAAACTACCCAACTCGTAATGTTATTTTCAGAATTAAATATGTAATCCTTACAAACTGAAGAAAGCAACAGATGAACACAGTAAGCTTTGAAATTTTAGTTCTTATTGTGATTGTGACTAGTGTAAATTTTCAATAAATTTCATTTTAAATTAATTTATTTAAATTAAAAAAAATGTTTGTTAATTATTGAGAGAGACAGAGACAGAGCATGAATGTGGGAGGGACAGAGAGAGATGGAGACACAGAATCTGAAGCAGGCTCCAGGCTCTGAGCTGTCAGCACAGAGCCCGACAGGGCTGGAACTTATGAGCTGAGATCATAACCTGCGCCGAAATCCAATGTTTAACTGACTGAGCCACCCAAGTGACCCTTGTTTTTATTATACTTTGAACAATTTTGCAAAATATTATGCTTTTGTAAATTTCTGCACCTCATCTAGTAATTATGTTAATGCTATAATAAAAATACATATTCCACTTTAAAAATATCTTAATAAATGATAGTATGTATCTCCTGATTTAGTTATTAAATATGAATAAATAATTTCAGTTCAGTTCTGGTAAATGTGGGGAACAACAAGATTCCTTTTATTTTTATTTTAGGATATTTATCAATTACTTAAATGTCATGTGGATTTTCCTAGATATTGATCTTGAAAAAAATCTTTAAAAACCTACATTCATTTAACCTAAGGGGTAAATTACTTGATAACAATAGTAAAATGGGACTCAATTTTAAAGCTACTGAGGAACATAAGTGGCTTCAGCTCAGGTCATGACCTCACAGTTCTTGAGTTTGAGCCCCACATCAGGCTCTCTGCTGTCTGTGCAGAGCCCACTTCAGATCTTCTCCCCCTTCCCTACCGCATCCCTTCCCCTCCAGCGCTTTCTCTAGTTCAGAAATAAACGTTAAAGTGATTAATTGCCATTAGCTTACTTAAGTGCCTTCTAAATCTAATCTTAAAGTAATTAAAACTTGCAGGAAAATAAACAATAGAAATGTAGATGGATATAAAACTGTATGCATTCTGAGTATAGACACAAGCCAAAGGGCCCAAGTAGGAAGAATACATGAGGGGTCTCAGCTTCATGAAGCCATGTGGGTTTAGTTGTGTCCAGTCCTCAACTGAGTCAGTGTCACTGACCAGGTTGACAAAGCTCAAAACAAATATGGGCATACATATGTTGTAATTTTTTAAGCACAAAACCATCTTGAAAGCAGTATTTTTATCTAACAAAAGCATTCTTTAAAATGGCTTTACATGTTGGGATTCTTTTTCTAAATATAATTATTGTCTGAAAAGAATCATTGCTTATTAGATTCGTCTAAAACATTATTATAAGATTTTTACTGTGCTGTCTTAAAGGAAGCTTTAAAAACTTGACAAATGGAATCTAAACCAACAAAAACAAATTACCATTTTTCAACACTAGTATACTTTCAGGTTGTATAACTAACTACAGCCTTAATGATAGTTTTGGAATGTAATTATTATGTAAGACAAAACAGAAAAGAAATTCATTCTTTATCATTCTTCATCCTTAGAGTTTAAAGTATAGAAAATCCACCAACAACTACTGCTGTCTGTATACAATGTAAAAATGATGCTTATGGATAAAATTTGGTAGGGTCTAGTTCAAAGTTCAGAATATCTAATGATTTTTAATTATTGACTTCAAATTTATCTTTTATAAAAATGTCCACAGGGTTAAAATTTGTAGTGCAGTACAGGTATTTGAATTAAAGGCAGATTACTAGAAATTTAGCTTTTGATATAGATAAATGTAGACTTCAATAACTGAAGAATGTATAGCCAATAGCACATTATCAAAAACATCTAGAAATCTTGAAAAAAACTTGCAGTTATTAAAAACAATAAAACTAGGGAATGTTGATGTTGGAACATGTTTTAGAAGTCTCAAACAATTTATGAGTTAAAAATAATTTTAACTAACTCCAAGTTAACTCAGTTACATTGAGGAATTCAGAGAAGTATTTAATGTCTCAGAAAAGGAATCATTTACTGTTTAAAAACAACTAAAACAATTTTACAGTGTTGGAAGTACTGATATTTTTGATAGAACAATTTCTAAAGAAATGCAACTTAACAACAGAAACAAATTTCAAAAGAAATTCTGTATCAGTAGAGTATCATATCATTCTATCATTTACTTTTATGGCAAAAAAGGAATCAGATTTTCTTAGTCATGGTACTTAAGTTTCACATCTCCTTATTTAAATAGCAATAGATTTCTATATGTAGATATAAATAAAAATCAATATAAAAAACTACACCACATTCCTGAGTATCATCACATTTTTTGGTAGTGATGTCAGTGAGTCAACAAAATGGCAAATTTTGTCAATTCTTATGGTAACAACTAATTATTCTACGCAGTCTTTCATTTGACATCTAGATGTATGTAATGCAATTTTCCTATTAGTCTCTTTATAATAATCATGTCAAATTTATATAAAATCATGTTTTCAAATCTTATTGAAGGCCACCCATATTTAATTGGGTAAACTATGCAACAGCTAAGCTAAACACTTTACAGTAAATTAGTTCACTATTAAGTCACTGTAGGTAATTTAGAGTGGAAGTTTTTTATAATTAGTTTGTCATATGCATTTTCCCAATTAAAACTGCACTATTTTATTTAAATTGTATACATATAGAATTGTAATCTAGATCAAAATTAATAATTAGAGTAGACTGAACTTTTTGGTTAGTTTAGTGTAGATAATACCATTTTTAAGCCTCATTAATGGAGATCATTGCATATTTGACACTGTGTGTGTGTGTGTGTGTGTGTGTGTGTGTGTGTGTTTACATGCAGTGTAGCTTAGAAAACACAACTGAAGGGGAGGGAGCCAAGATGGCGGAGAGGAAGGGAGCTCTGTAAACTCCATCTGCCCCATCGATCGAACGGAGAAGGATATTACGTTCATCTGCAAAAGCGGAAGGAGAAAATACGGACTCCAGAAAGAATAGAACCTCAAGGATACCTGAGTGAGTGCAAACTGGTGGGATCTGAAAACGGGCCAGCCTGGGAAGGACAGGGGAGGCAGGATCCCCAGCCCAACGCGGGGCAAGCGCGCGCAGAGCCCGAGAGACAAAGGGAAGAGACAGAGAGTCTGAACAGGCTCATAGTACAGTCTCTGGGGAAGAGGTACTGTCTGTGGGGAAGAGGTAAAGAACATTTGGCCGCGCTTGGAGAGAGGGACCCACTCCACAGATAACTGCTGGGTAGCCGGAATCCCGAATCCGGGTGGTGCAAAAGAAGTTAACAGCTTCCAGCCCTAAGCCATCTCGGCGGCGGGGAAGCAGCGGCAGCAGCTGCAGAGGCGACGGCGGCGGGGTGAGAAGCGACCACAGAAGCGGCCCCAGCGGCTGTGCCGGGGGTGCGCACGTTGAGAGGCGCCCGCCGCGGTAGCAGCAGCAGCGGGCCGCGGTACCGTGAGAGGCTGCGGCAGAGGCTGCGCCAGGGGCGCGCGCACCTGAACTCGGTTTTGGGAACGGAACCACACATCTCATTTCCACCGCGCATCTCGCTCCCTGCACTGGCTGTGCGAATCCCGAATCCCGGGTGCCCACAGGAAAAGATAGGGCCCACACCTTCGCGACCCCCAAGAGGGAGTCAGCAGCGGGTGGAGGCCTGGGCGCGCGCTGGGCTGCAGGAGCTCCCAGCTCATTTCCAGCAGCGCACAGCGCCTTGAGCAACAGCTACCCGAAGCCGAGAGAGTCCCAATTTTTTTTTTTCTTTCTCCTTCCCCCATTGCAATCGTGATCCTGGCAGGGGGTGGGGACTCCGCAGCTGGGTCTGTGAAGGTGCGCACTTCACCTACTGCTGCGCATTTTGCCTCAGGCAGGGGTAGCCGTAATCCCTGCCTGAGCCAAGACAAACTGATTCCTCCCCCTAAGAAGCCAGCCACCAAAACAAATATATTTCATCTGTGGTAGTGCAAACGTGCATGGACTGGAACTTTGAACCGAGGCTGGTCTGGAAAATACAACTCGGCTCAACTGCGGCCCAAGGAGATCGGACTCATTAGAGTGGCCTACAGTGCCTAGCTCAGCGGAG
>NC_043700.1:87521026-87526074 GCF_006229205.1 Suricata suricatta | reverse complement strand
AGAGAGTTGGGGAGAGAGAGGGATGCAAAACTTGAGAGACTATTGAATGCTGAAAATGAACTGAGCGTTGAAGGGGAAGGGGGAGGGGGGAAAAGGGGTGGTGGTGATGGTGGAGGGCACTTGTGGGGAAGAACACTGGGTGTTATATGGAAAACAACTTGACAATAAAATATTGGAAAAAAAAAAAAGAAAACACAACTGAAATGAGAAAAGGGATTATAATAAAAGTTCTTACCAAAAATGGAAATAATTGCATAACAAGAATACAGACATGGCTTAAAAATATTTATTAGGGAAAAGAGAAAAAATAACTCCTTTAAAATTTTTATGGTATAATTTTGGAGTAGTTACACAAAATATAAAGTTAAATCATTCACAGAGGTGCCTGAAAATTGAAATGCTAATCATTTTTTCTTTTATTAATTGAAATAATTTAACTAAAAAATAGATTTCTAAATGTCTATTCAAGTATTTTTATCTCTTAAACAGTTCAATAATTGAACAAAAAATGTATTTTTACAACATTTTGTTAACTTTCTACCTCATTTTAAATAAAAATAATACCCAATAGGTTAAATTACTGCAACCAAAACCTATTTCCCAGTTTTCCCCACTGCTGATTCAATTCGTTTTGCACCAATTATTGTTTCCCTACATTTTCATCATTTTTTTTCTCTTGTTGAATAAAGTCTGGTTAGCATTTCTGTCAACAATGTTCTCTAACATGATAGCTTGTTCTTCCTAAGACATGCAACAAATCAAACTGTAATTTTTTAAATTGGTTAAAGAAAAGTGTTGTATCTACTCTTCCTTATTCACCTAACAAGGCCTTTCATAAATCCCCCTTATCCAAATTCTCATCGTAAATACCTGGAAGTGTTAGGGCCACAGTTTACCTTCATTCTACAGGGGGAAAAAATCTCTTTGTCTGTTTGTAAAAATTCCAGCAAAATACTGCATAGGAACAAAAGTTGATTATGTTCTAAATAAAATCTGCTTTAAATGCAAAGAAATACATTTCTTTTTAAAATATTTCCAATTTAAAGCACAAATGTGAGTACTAACAAAGATAAATCATATATACATGCAAATCTGTTTTTATAAATTAACTAACCAAACCGCCAAATAACAAAATGAGTCAAATGATTACAGCCATAGTTATTTCTTAAACTATTTGAGTTATCTCTAAAGTACTTACTTTTGATTTATGATTCAAAATCCAACCAGTAGTGGTACTGGTTAGAGAAAAGGCTGATATAGGAGGAGTAGTTGGAAAAAAAAAAGGTGGCATAAATAATGAACTATAATCTTCTAACCAAACTAGAAGGGCAATATTTTCTTATACTGTTGTATACATTTTTATGGAATATTTCAATGATAGTTAAATTCTTAGTTCAATTTATAGATTACAAAATATCAAGATAGAATGTATAAAACATAAACTAAAAACGTTAAGGTGACGTGTAAATAACTACATTTGAATAAACTTAGAAACACATCCTGTCCCTAAATCACAAGACATCATATCATAAAAATGTTTTGTTTTTCTCAAATTAGCATAGGTATATTTGCACAAAATTTGAGAAGATATGACAAATTAGGCCAAATAATTTATACTTCATAAGAAAGAACATGGCAATTTCAAAGAAAATACTTAAGTAGAATAAAGAATATTCACTAAGAAATACTATGAAAGAACTCAGTACACATTAAAAAATTACAGTATATGATAAAAATTACCGGGGCTCCTGGGTGGCTCAGTCAGTTGAGCATCAGACTTTGGTTCAGGTCATGATTTCCTGGGTCCATGAGTTCAAGCCTTGCTCAGGCTTTGTGCCCCCTGTGTTGTGCCAACAGCCTAGAGCCTAGCACCTACTTTTGGATTCTGTGTGTGTCTCTCTCTGATCCTCCACCATTTGTGCTCTCTCTCTCTCTCTCTCTCTCTCTCTCTCTCTCTCTCTCTCTCACAAACTAAAAAAAAATTAAATTTAAAAATTACCTTTCAATCGAATAAAAAACGATCGTTTATATAAAAGTGGTTCGGACTAATTGGTGTATATCTGATAACATAGAACATAATCACAAAAGTACTAAGATACATTCAAAATTTATATACCACTTAGATGTAAACTAACAAGCTATTTATAAGTATAGGAACTATATAAAATGAAGATATATAACCTGAAACAAAAACTCTAAGCTAGGAAACAATATTTATAAATCTGAAATTGGATTGCTATGCCAATAAAGTTATATACCAACATATATACTATAATGTTGAATGTAAAAGGGTAGATTCTAGGATAGTCTGCATAGGTTTATATCATGTAATAATATTGCAGTTTTGTGATATACTACACAAAATAATTACACAAAGTAATTATCCTGTTAGGTTTCTCATTTGAGAATGAGGATAATAATTCACATATGCAGAGCTTATATAGTTTTGTTTGAAATTATATATACATAGAATGCATGGAAGATGAATGTTCAATAACTGTTAAATCTTATCACTTACAAGCATCATCAATATACAGAGTCCTTACAAATCCTTAAGAACGAAAGCTTGGAAAAGTAAGCAAAGGGCATTAAAGCAAATGATTAAGAGGGCAGGAAACAGAAACAAATAAAGATTCTCTTTGCTTAGATTGGCCACTTTAAAAAATGAAATATCTGTTCCAACCTTTTGGAATTGGAACCTTTAATTTTATGCTTGTCCCTTCACCACTTGTACTTTCTCTGTCCCTCAAAAATAAATGAATAAACATTAAAAATCTTTTTAAAACATGCTTAAGATATTTATAATACACATGCTCTGTGTGTGTATGAATGTTAATAATTATAGGTAAAGAATAAGGCCAAACTTTAATTTTGTTTAGGATAAAAGAAAAAAATAATGGCAAGGATGGGTAAGAAAACCTGGATTGAAGGTGAGAATATTAATTTTTATACAATGTTTTGCTTATTTATCTTGTCAAAACTAACCTTCCTTGCTCATACAATTAATAATGATAATGAAACTAAAAATAATATAAAAAGCACAGTGAACATTCAGTATAAAACTATTTTACACTTAAAAGTTAAATGACCCCTACTAACTAAAAGAATCTTCTAAAATCCAGAAGTTTGGACCAAATTTTGTGTGAAAACTGAGAAATGATAAAAACTTCCTCAAAATTTAATTTTCAGGTGAATAATCTAGGGACAAGAGAAAATAGAGATTATTCCCACAGAAAGGCAAAAAAGCACAGGGCAGAATTTCATTTGCAAATCTAGATGATTCTTTATTGTCAAAAAGAAAACATTCCAAGTATATTCCTCTAACTGAAGGAAGTATAGAAGGAAAAGAAAGCACTGATTACAACACAATACTGAGGATTCAGACTGAACGTGTTTTGTTTTGTGTTGTTTTTGTTTTTTGTGAGGTTTTGTTTTGTTTTGTTTTTGTGAGCCACTTTGACCTTATAAATGAGGAAAAAGAGTGAAGATGGTCCATCTGGAGCAGGAGACGTAATGGAGTCACTAGCAGGTAGGGCAACAAATTGAAATTGGTGAAATCTCATACTACTTCTGTTCTCTTCCAAACCAATACACATTAATTACTCCGATGAGTACTTAGCTATTTAACTTGTAAGCACCAAGGAAAAGCCTAGTGTATTCACTGAATTTTGATGAAGAAATAAGAGTCCTATTATTAAACAGATGGAAAAGCATCTCATAGTATATTCAGTTCAGAAAACTGTGAAGCAAGTTCTATGAAATTCTGAGGGAGGACAACTATGACATGTGACTTTGGTATCTAGTCACGGTCATTCAAATAATGGGACACAAGAGCAACTGATAGAAATTTTAAATCATGTAAGAATTTAGAATATATATAGACCTTGAGTAAATCTCGATTTAAAAAATAAAGGATATTAGGGACGGCTGGTTGGCTCAGTTGGCTAAGCATCTGACTTCAGCTCAGGTGATGATGCAGTTCGTGGGTTTCAGCCCCAATAGAACTCTGTGTTGAAAACATCAAGGGTGGGAAGCTTTTTTTCCCAAGAATGTTGGCCATGAGTAGAGAACAGAGATATATGCAGGAAGAGTAGTATCAAAGGGTACTGAGATCACTATCCTATAATTGAAACAGAAAACTGCAAGGCTGGATTTATTGCTTACTATACTAATAAAGTGCTACACTCATAAGGACAGACTTTCTGAGCAGAAAAGATTGCTGAGTTGATAAGAGGTGATATATGCTGATCAGGATTTGCTGGATTGTCTGGAATCTTAAGTCATTGGGTATCTAAAAGAGAAATCTCATTCAGAAGAGACTATTCATGATTTGTTGTCACTTAAAGGCAGGTTTATTCGAGAGATACCTTCTTGATTGAAGGACATTCAGAACCAATGGGATAGTACAGATTAAATGGCTCCCAAAAGCATATTCAGAGAGGAAGGTGTCCTTGATCACTTAAATTGGTTTAAAGTCAATTCTGGTAGATACTTGTTATCAATGGCCATAAGACAGTTTCTACTCTGGTAAAGTCCCACCCTATTTCTTTGTTTCTTTGGGGCAAAACTTCTCAAAAAGAGTTACTTATATTCACTGTCTCTGATTCCTTTCCTCCAATTTTATATTATAATTTACTCCATTCAGGATATGTCCTACCTCTTGACATAAGTACTTTCATCAAAGTCATGGATCTTCTATGCTAATAAATCTAATGATCAATTGTGAATCCTAATTGTTCTAACATATTAATGGCTTTTGCACAAGTGGTCACTCTTTCTTTAATCATTTTTGTTTGTTTTGTTTGCTTCTGGAACAACACACTCTTTTTTTTTTTAAATAGTTTATTGTCAAATTGGTTTCCATACAACTCCCAGTGCTCTTCCCCACAAGTGCCCTCCTCCATCACCACCACCTCTTTTCTCCCTCCCCCTTCCCTTTCAACCCTCAGTTCGTTTTCGATATTCAATAGTCACTCAAGTTTTGCATCCCTCTCTCTCCCCAACTCTCTTTCCCTCTTCCCCTCCCCATGGTCCTCCATTAGGTTTCT
>NC_043700.1:87412318-87520926 GCF_006229205.1 Suricata suricatta | reverse complement strand
TTTTTGTTTTGTTTTTTTCATTTTTATCCTTGGAATCACCTAGTACCCACTTGTTTTATTTCAATACCCACTCCTATCATGATCTAATTCCCAATAATGGTTTCAAATGCTGTTGATACACTGAAAATTCTCAATTTATATTTCCCCTGAATATTAGACATGTGTCCTGTATCCATGTAGTCCAGTTGCTTACCAAATATTTATTCTTGGTGACCAACTTTAACCTCAAAATACCTGAAAGTGAACTCCATATATCACATAAATTATTCTGAAGCAACTTTCCCCATTTTGGTTTATGATAACTCCGTCTACAAATGCTTAGGCTCAAAATTTGCACATTATTCCTAATTTACCTTTTCCTCACATGTTCTGTAACAAATTCATCATCAGACAATCATTTTTACACTCTTATGGAATATAAAGTCCAATTACTTACCCCTATCAATGCTTGGTTCTCTGTGTTTACCATCTTTTGGCTGTATTATTGTTGCACCCCTTATAACTGTCCTGACTTTCACTATTGAACATTTTTATTCTGTTCCCTGTATAGAAGGCTTGAGGGATCGTATCAAAAATATTTAGATTTTACCACTTCTGTGCTCAAAATCTCCAATATTCCCAATTTTACTCAAAGCAAAAGCTAACATCCTCATGATGACCTATAAATTTTGTTCGCCTTTTCTTCTTTGACTCCATTTCCTACACTTCTCCCTCTTGCCCATGTTATTCTAGCTATACTGACTTATTTGCCATTGTTTAAATTTATTGAATGTATTCCTTTTCAGTATTGTTGTACCTGCTGTTCAATCCACTTCCCAAGGTACCCCCTTGGCTTCATCACTCACCTTTTTAAGAGTCTTTGTTCACAAGTTATTTACTCAGTGATGCATCCTCAATGATCTAATATAAAAATTGCATTTTTCTTTCACCTTTTCCACTCTCTATTCTATTTAACACCATATTTTTTATAGTATAATTGCCCACTTTTAGAAATTGCTACACAAATAATTTGTTTATTTTTTAAGAAGGCATAGATTTTTGTTTACTATGCTAGCTATTACCCATGATGTAGATTACAATTTGGCAAATAATAACCATCATGTAAGTAATTGAATATGTGGTCAAACAATTTTTGTTAATATTGATAATTAGGTTTTAAGATAATAAACATAATACTCTTAAGATGGTGTCAATATACAGAAAGGGGTTGAAAAGAAAGGAGAGGTCATTTTAAGATTAGATATGTAAGGATATGAAAAATGATTACTTGCAGAGTACAGATAGAGTGAAGACATTACAAAGGTGGACCATTCTGTTTTAATTAGAGAATGGGAATAAGGGGAGTGTTATGAATGCATATAAGTTTACAGATTTAGTTAAATCTGTAATGTTAAGTCACATTATCTGTAATGGCTAAATGTTAAAGCAATTTCTTTTTCATTTGAAAGTTTCTTTTATTTTCTCTTTACTTTGCCAATATAGTCAGACTCTTAGAATTAGCTGGGAATTGGAAAACCAAACTTTTAAATAAAGTGTACAATAACTGATATAGTAACAGAGCATAGGGAAGAACTGAATAGGCAAAGTCGATACATTGAGAAGAATACAGTGATGTATATTACATATGGTATTGATATGCATTACTATGAAATCAGTCCACTATTTTCATTGATCCTCTGCAGAGAGAGAGAGATAGAGCAGGAGTGGGGGAGGGTCAGAGAGAGAAGAAGACACAGAATCAGAAGCAGGCTCCAGGCTCTGAGCTGTCAGCACAGAGCCTGAAGTGGGGCTCGAACACACAAACTGTGAAATCACGACCTGAGCTGGAGTCAGATGCTTAACTGACTGAGCTACCCAGGTGCTCTGATAAAATATATTTTTAAAAGTAAAGAGACACACGACTAAGTGACAATAGTTCAACATGATAGTTTTGTTTGATTTTTCTATTTTACCTTGTTTTTAAAGAAAATAGTAGTCCCCTTGTCAGCCTGGGGTCTTGGGGATAAGGTATGTGTGGTTAAAGGACAAGGAACTTATCACCAAAACCTGAGCCATTTTTGTTGTGGTCCAGGGCAGTCTCCATGTCCGAGGCTTGTCAGATGACAAAATCCATAATGGGAAGCTAGATTTCATTTAAACCATGAAAAAATTAGAGAAGTAGGTGATTTTATGCTTTATTAATAAGGAGCTTAAAAGGCCACAATGGAAAGAAAGGGGAGACTAAAATTTTGGTCAGAGAAAAAGCAAGAACAAAGTGAGGAGATAAGAGGAGTATGAAATACCAGAGTGGAAACAGTGGCCTTGAAAGTTGTGTTGAGACTACGGAAATGAGCAAGAGATCCTTGACATACTTAGCTGTTTGTTAGGCTAACACTGCACAGTGTCATCTGGATAGTATAAATAGTCAGGTTACTATAAATTCAGCTAGAGCTAAAATCTCATTTCTTTTTGATCCTCAGAGAAAACAGCCAGCAGGGGATGAAGGGTGATTCTGGTGCCTACGCAGCAGCCAATCAGGCCCAACCGGAGCAGGGATTTTTTTTCTCTGCTCAGCCTCACTGTTTCAATAAAGTATTTTCATAAATGTATGAGGAGTCTTATGTAAGAGTTCTGAACCCTAGAAAAGTCATATTTTTTTTCCAAAGTGTTGGGATGGGGATAAAGTCCCATTTACCTAGTCTCAGTTTCTACCTATGTCTGAGAAAATGCATTTAGACCCATAAAAAATTAAGCACAATCTGAATGTGTAGCACCAAATCTAAAGGCATGAACAATTTCTACGTTTTTCTTCTCTTTTACAGGGAAAATTTTAAGAGGTAATATTAGGGGAAGAACTATATGAGTAGACTCTAGGCTCTATTTTTATTTCTCAACTCTGAAAGCATTTGTTGGTCCTTAGATAATTATGTTTGAAAAATGTTTATCATTGTAATCATAAAATAAAACTACTATATTTTGATGTTTAAGGTATGGCAAAGTATGAAATTTTTAAAAAATGTAGTGGATAGGAGAGCCTGGGTGGCTCAGTCAATTAAATGTCTGACTCTTGATTTCAGCTCAGGTCATGATCTCATGGTTCATGAGATGGAGCCCCCTGTCAGGCTCTGCACTGACAGTGCAGATCCTCCTTGGGTTTCTCTCTCTCTACCCCTCCTAAACCCCCCAAAATAAATAAACTAAAAAAATGTACAAAAAGACATAATTCATATTGTCAATATATAAAAAAATGACACCAAAAATTTCCATATTGAAATAAGTAGTCATGCCATATATTATGCAACCTTGAAAATTCTGTGTTTTAGCATCTTCCAGAAGAAAATTTTATCTGGGACACTGAAATCCTTTTTGCTTTAATCTTTCTATTTTCCTTTTTGTGGTTTTTTTTTTTTTTTTTTTTTTTTTGAGTATAGGTGACACACAGTGTTACCTTAGGAAAAATCAAGGTGAAGTTATCTCATATCCAGCAAATTTTTAGTATAGCTGTTTTATTTAGAAATAAAATAAAACTATGTAGTAGGTAACATCAAAATATGGACTTTAAAGTTTTGTTTTAAAATTATTAAGTATTTTTATAACAATGTAAAATTAATCCATTTTCAACATTTTTGTATTAATCTGAGATTTTTCATATTTTAACACTTAAATTTATCTTTACATAGTAAAATTTGTTATTTATGGGTCTTTCTTTAGAATAATTATAAAATATTTTATATTATATCACCAATGTGTTTTGTCTGTTGAGTATGTTTTAAGTATTAGAATTTCCAACTATAAATTGGATCACTGGAGTCAAATAAGGTGATACAATGGAAGAAATAGAAATAAAAATCAGATTTTATACATTCTCTTTTTCATTTTATTCCTAAAATAATAGTTTGATCTTTGGCCTCTCACCAGGAAATATCTATTCCACTCTGTTCAGTGATGCCTAATAATTCTTTATCAGGTTACAAAATGTGCCATTACCCAATTAAAATAAAAGACCCAGAAAGATAAATTTAGGAAATATAAAACATAAAAATCTTTGGGCCAGAAAGAGAGTTATTCTTTTAGTGACTAGATACTGCTAGAATTCTATTTAGCACCTAACTTTTAGCAAAGGAAATTAAAGTCCAGAGAAAGGGTATAGATTAGCAGAAGAGTTTAATTTAAGCCTATTTTTCATTCTGTCATCCAGTATAATAACGTACTGTTTTCTCTTTGTGTCATCACATATTTTTACAGAAAAAGGGAAAACATTCATTTCAGTGATCCCTGTCTTTTGATCTGATTTCTAGAGACATGAACCCTCATAACAATGTGCATCTCAACCACTCACCCTATTTTTAGCATCTTTATATAAATTTGGGCTGCCTTCTTTTAATGGCCTTTTATCTATCAGCTATATCTCAACTGCCATTACAGTTAAATGTGGTATCCTAACTCTCATGCTGTCAAATCACTGATTTCTGAACTTAACTATTTAACTTGTTTTTTAAATTTATTTTTGAAAGAGAGAGACTGTACGAGCAGGGGAGGGTCAGAGAGAGAGGGAGATACAGAGGCAGGCTCCAGGCTCTGAGCTAGTGTTAGCACAGAGCCCAGCATGGGGCTCGAACCCACAAACCATGAGATCATGACCTGAGCTGAAGCCTGACGCTTAACTGAGTGAGCCACCCAGGCTCCCCTGAATTTACCTATTTATATAAGCTAATTAATTGGTACTTTATTTAGGGTAAGCTATGCATACTATTTATTGCATTGTGCCGTTATAATTTTGCTGATTATATAAACATATACATAGATATGTATTGATCATTTTTGCTTATCAAAAATTTGAAAAACAGTATCAAATGATTGTTAGTACTTTTATGTCTATTAGCTTTTATAATGCTAAGGGATACCCTTCAATGTAGTCAAATTTAACTGGTAAAGGGGTTCTTTGTCTAAGAGCTATTTGATGTCTAGAAAGCCTATAGCATCTTTTATTGTGTGGCCTTCTGGCCATGATTTTTTTTTAGAAGAAAGTAACATTTGCAAATAAAAGAAAGAAATTCTAGTCTTGAAAAATTTGACCTCAGTTCCAGACATGGAGCTCATGCTATTTTTTTGAATATAATTTATTGCCATATTGGTTTTAATACAACACCCAATGCTCATTCCTATTAGTACACTTCCCAATGTCCATCACCCACATTCTCCTCTCCACTACTCCCCATCAACCCTGCATTTGTTCTCAGTATTTGAGTTTCTCATGGTTTGCCTCCCTGCCTCTCTGTAACTTTATTTTTTTCTCTTACCCTGCCCCATCATCCTCTGTAGAGTTTCTCCTGATCGACATATTGAGTGAAAACATATGGTATCTGTTTTTCTCTGCCTGACTTATTTCACTTAGCATAATACACACCAGCTCCATCCACGTTGCTGCAATGGTGAGATTTCATTCATTCTCATTGCCAAGTAGTATTCCATTGTATATATAAACCACGTCTTCTTGATCCATTTGTCAGTTAATGGACATTTAGGCCCTTTTCATGATTTGGCTATTGTTGATAGTGCTGCTATGAACGTTGGGGTACATGTGTTCCTATGAACCAACACTCCTGTATCCCTTTGGTAAATTCCTAGCATTATTATTGATGGGTCATAGGGTAGTTCTAGTTTTCATTTTCTGAGGAATCTCCACACGTTTTCCAGAGTGGCTGCACCAGTTTGCATCCCCACCAACAGTGCAAGAGGGTGCCCGTTTCTCCACATCCTCGCCAGAATGTATAGTCTTCTGATTTGTTCATTTTGGGCACTCTGACTGGCATGAAGTGGCATCTCAGTGTGGCTTTGATTTGTATTTCCCTGGTGATGAGTGATGTTGAAAATCATATCAACAGATCTGTTTCAGCGGATCCTTTCAACGGATCCCTCATCTGGATGACTTCTTTGAAAAAGCATCTATTCATGTCTTCTGCCCATTTCTTCACTAGGCTATTTGTTTTTCAGGTGTGGAAATTGATGAGTTCTTTATAGATTTTGAATACTAGCCCTTTATCTGCTATTCCATTTGCAAATATCTTTTCCCATTCCTTAGGTTGGCTTTTAGTTTTGTTGATTCATTTCTTTTCAATGCAGAAGTTTTTTGTTTGTTTGTTTGTTTGTTTTTATCTTGATGAGGTCCCAATAGTTCATTTTTGATCTTGATTCCCTTGCCTTTGGAGATGTGTCAGGTAAGAAATTGCTTTGGCTGCAGTCAAGGAAGTTGTTTCCTACTTTCTCCTCAAGGGTTTTGATGGTTTCTTGTTTCACATTCAGGTCCTTCAGCCATTTTGAGTTTATTTTTGTGTATGAGAGAGTGGTCTAGTTTCATTCTTCTTCATGTTGCTGACCAGTTCTCCCAGCACCACCTGCTAAAGAGGCAGTCTTTTTTTCCATCAGATCTGCTCTGTCAAAAATTAATTGGCCGTACATTTGTGGGCCCAGTTCTGGGTTCTCTATTCTATTCCATTGGTCTATGTGTCTGTTTTTGTGCCACCATCATACTGTCTTGATGATGACAGCTTTGTAGTAGAGGCTAAAGTCTGGGATTGTGATGCCTCCCATGTTGGTTTTCCTCTTCAATATTACTTTGGCTATTTGGGGTGTATAGACATTTATCATTGTTAGCTCTTCCTGATGGATGGACCCTGTAATTATTATATAATGCCCTTCTTCATCTCTAGTTACTGCATTTACTTTAAGGTCCTGTTTTTCTGATATAAGTATAGCTGCTCCAGCTTTCTTTTGACTTCCAGTAGTATGATAGACATTTTTCCATCCCCTTACTTTCAATTTGAAGGTGTCTTCAGATCTATAATGAGTCTCTTGTAGACAGCAAATAGATGAATCTTTTTTTTTTGATCCATTCTGATACCTTGATGTTGGGAGCTATTTGAATTCACCGGTAGAGTGAAAATTCCTGGTGAGGGTATGGCAAGTTTGCACCGTCTCTTGCCCCCAGATAGCTCCCAAAATCCACCCTCTTCAAACTTCCATTTCTGCTTGAGCACCAAACCTCAAACTGCTTTGCTAATTAGAGTCAGGAGCTGGCTGTCCCCCTGCCCTGTCCCTGAAATGCCCTATCCCTGAGATGTGACTGCCCCTGGTCAGGGAAAAGATAAGTAAATTAGATACACCCTAATGCAACACATAATTTCCCCCTAAGCAATACGGATAACTGAATACCTTCTGGGACTGAATACCTTTGTGATGGTCACTACTGCGATACAATGTATCAATCATCTTTGGCACTATGAGAGCAAGCATATCTCTTGAGAACCTGTTTTTCTGGGAACTTTCTCTTAGAGTTATAAACAGCTTAATGACCCTTACTCATAAAAACTAACCTTTACTAAACAATGCTGTTTGCCTCTTGGTTAAAGGTCACTTCCATGAGGCTAGACCTGAGGTTTTGTAAAAATACCTATGACACCATGAGTGCCTGTGGCTAAAATTGTAAAACTTATCTATGGGAAATCATTTACTGCCCTTTCTTGTCTTTGTACCTCTTGCCATAAATAAACCTTGAGAACCAGACAAAATGGAGACGCCTGCCAGATGGGCAAGGGTGTTTGTCTGGGGATCAGAACGAAACACAAGGCTCTCCCACTCTCTCTTTGGCTTACACCGTCATCCTTTGGGGGAACCCTGGACATGCAGGAGCTGGACTCCGGCACCTTATATCTTTGATTGGAGAATTTAGTCTATTTACATTCAGTGTTATTGAAAAATATGGGCTTAGAGTCATTGTGCTTTCTGTAGATTTCATGGTTGTAGTGATGTCTCTGGAATTTTGTGGTCCTTGTAACATTTCACTCATAGATCTCTTGTGGAGATTTACATGAAATCTCTTGTAACATTACCTCTTAGGATCTCTTATAGAGTGGCAATTAATTCCTTCAGTTTTTGTTTATTTGGGAAACACCTTTTCTCTCCTATTCTGAATGACAGACTTGCTGGATAAAGGATTCTTGGCTGCATATTTTTCCTGTTCATTACATTGAAGATTTCCTGCCATTTTTTTTTTCTGGCCTGCAAGTTTCAGTAGATAAGTCTGCTACTACTCTTATGTGACTACCTTGTCTGTTAAGGCCCATTTATCCTTAGCTGCTTTCAGAATTCTCTTTATTCTTGTATTTGCCAGTTTCACATTGACATGTCATGCAGAAGATCAATTCAAATTACATCTTAAGGGGGTTCTTTGTGCTTCTTGGATTTCAATGTTTGTTTCCTTCCCCAGATTGGGGAAGGTCTCAGCTATCATTTGTTCAAATGCACCTTCAGTCTCTTTCTCTCTTCTTCTTCAGGAATTTCTATAATACAGATATTGTTCTGATTACTGCATCACTTAGTTCTCTAGTTCTCTCTTTGTGCGCCTGGATTTTTTTTTATCTCTCTTTTTCTAAGCTTCCTCTTTTTCCATAATTTTATCTTCTAATGTGCTTATTCTACCCTCTGCCTCTTCAATCCATGCTGTGGCTGTCCCCATTTTATTTTGCACCTCATTACTAGCATGTTTAAATTCATCATGATTATTTTCAAGATCCTTGATTGCTGCAGCAATAGAATCTCTGCTGTCATTTATGTTTTATTTAAAGCCCAGCAATTAATTTTATAACTATTATTCTAAATTCCTTTTCAGTTGTGTTTATCTGTTTTGATCAATTCTTTAGCTGCCACTTCTTCCTGGACTTTCTTTAGAAGAGAATTTTTCTGTTTCTTCATTTTGTCTAGTTTTCTGTCCCTTATAAGTTATGTGCTCTGTACCTGTGAGTGCTGTTATATTAAAGTGGGGGGGGGGGGGTCATACACTGTCAATGGCCTGGCCATTCAGGAGATGCTTGCTTGTTTGTTTGTTTGTTTGAAATGTGTTACTTGCCCTCTATTGTTGTGACTTTGGTTATTTTATTTTCCAACTCATAGTGTTGTTTTGGAGCTTCCACCAGGTGTGCTTTGATTAGTTCCTTGAGGTAGTCCTGGAAAGGAAAACAAACAGAAAAACAGGAAACACAAATAGGCAAACACACAGACAAGTAAAACAAACAAACAAAACAAACAAACAAACAAACAAAACATCCAAAAGCAAACACCAGCTACACCAGAGCAAGTATAGAGCAGGGTCGAGGCAGTACTGATGGAAGAGCACATACAAAGAGAGAAATGACAGGGGTGGGGAAAAAGAAAAAATACACATTGACCTGTCAGAGAGACTAAAACTTAATGCAGAGAGAAAGAGAAGAAAATAAAGAAAGAGGGAGGGAAAAAGAAATAAAGCTAAAGTTACCCATACAGAGAAACAATATGGCTTGTTTATTCCAGAGAGAAAGGAAAGGTAAGGAGATGTAGAACATGTATCAAGAGAATGGACTAAATATGTATGTTTAAGCAAACCAATAACCAGAGTATCCAGCCTACAGGAGGGAAGATATAAGAAAGAGAAAAGGGAGAATATATCTAAATAACAGGAATTGTCTTAGAATTCATCCAGGCGATGGTGCAGCACTGGTCTGGGGAAAGGGACTCTCTGGCTCCTCAGTGTCTGTCTTGCAGTTACCCCCATACAGAGGGGCCTGAATTGGTGGAGGTGGGTTACCCCTTCACTGTCAGCCCTGTAGACTATGCCTTGAGGCCCCGCCTTGGTGGTGGTAGGGAGAAAATTGTCCTCCCCCCAGTCTCTTTTCCACCAATGGGTGGACTCAGTTTGAGCCATCCTCTACTGTGTTGAGGGTCCAGATGGACGGTCTTTCTTGGCCTGCCTACCTGTCGCCCACCACTTGGTAAGGATTTAAACTCCTGATCCTTGTGCCCCAGCACTGGGGAAGTGTTCCCCTATGCCCTCTAACATGTGGTTCCGGCTAGTTTTGTCCTGTACCACAGCACTTCAGGGGAGAGGATTAATTTCTCCTGCAGAGGACTGGGCCCCTGACCTACCACTAAACCCAGAGGTGGCTTCCCTCCTCCCCAGGTGCATGAACAGGGCAGCCGGCCTCAGTCTGAAGAAAGCCCTGAAGGTAGAAATGAAATCCCTCTCTGTCCCTGTCTGAGGTTTTTCTCTTGTCCAAATATAGTCCTATGCTTCCTCAGCTGCTTTTTCTCTTCCCTGTGTCTCTCCCCAGAAGGGAATCCCTCCGTTTCATGCCTGTGTGGCTGGTTTTATCTCCCCCAGTTTGCAATCACCCGCCTATGTTAAGCTGTCCTAGCTTCTCCCTTGTAGACTCAATCTCTTTTCCTCCCAGACTCTTGGGGTTCAAAGTCTTTTGGCTTCAGCCCTTTTTTTGTTTGAGAAATGCAGGAAGTATGAATCCCCTACACCCAGGTCATCTTGGCCCCTCCTTCGGAGCTCATGTTACTTTGATGAGCTCAAATCCTAGTAACATAACTTCTTGATGAGAATAACGTGTGTCTGTGTGCCCGTGTGTGTGCATGTGCACGTACTTTTGTTTTTTTAACTCGCCAGGTCAATAATTCTAAAGTCAAAACAAAATATCCTTGAAAGTAAAAAAAAATACTGAAAAACTATTCTTTTACAAAGTTTTACTATGAAAGAATTCTCTAGTATAATCAGGAAACTGGATCTATAGAATTTCGTTGAAAATATATGAATGTATTACATTATTATCTTGATTATTTCGGCTCCTGAAATATAATAAAAGTTTGAGTAATTGAAATCCAGACAGTCTAAATTATCAATTAATCTTACAATTGGCTTATGTCATTTGTTCATTTTCATTTATGCAGAGGCAAGGACAAAAGTACTTTAGCAAATTTCCTCCTTATATCACTTTACTTGTGATTCGTCGCATAGTATTTCTCCTTTGAAATAAATCACTTCATAATTTCTCAACAGTAAGAGCTAGCATATCAACACTTATCATTACATAAATAACTACCTCAATTACAACTTTAATAATGATACTAACATGTATACTTATTTGGCATAATAACAATTCCTGGGTCTTGGGCTAAATACTTTAACTGTGTTATCTTATTTAGTCTTTACCACAATCTTGTGGATGGAATATTACTATTATCTTTATTTTCCATATATGAAAACTGAGTCGTAGAAAGTAATCATCCCAAATAAGACCAGATAATAGTAGAATTAGGAATTCAGGTAGATTTACTTCAGATCATAAGTACATAAATATTATTCTTTCATCTTAAGTAGGGCAGTGATGTGACATAATAAACTGATTTTTTTTCTTAAGCTATGTCTTTTATCATATCATGAGTTATTTTTAAATTTCTCATACCTCTTTATCGTGCTATATATTGTTGACTTAAATAGTCACATAAGGCATGACAGGATGACAGAAAGTGTTCAGGTCAGATGTTAGTATTTTCTGACATTTCTCAGTCTCTCTGAGCTGAAATATTCTCCTTTTTTTTTAACTTGATGAAAATAAAATTGACTTTTCAATTATTAGAAAAGATGATATTAAACAATATTTTGAAAAAATGCCATAATCTATAAATTGAATATATTGGTTATTAACATAAAATGGACAATCTATGGGACCACTGCTCTCATGTTATGTGGAATAAAGAAATAGATGCACTACTTTATATAAATTCATAAAAACTTAGAAGTTATTATCGCCTCATCAGCTCACTTTCCCTTTTTTCTATTCCATAATCTCCTAACAAAGGCCAAGTAACATCATTACTATTTGGTAGTAAATTGCCAACATGCTGCTTCATCTCCATGAATAATTGAGTGGATACCTTCCGTAGCCTCCTGGCGCTCTGGCATTCACTCTAGAAAGCAACATTTCTCTTTATAAATAAATAAATTAATAAATAAATAAATAAATCCCATCACCTGACATGACCCAGCCTTGTGTTGTCGCAAATCTGGTAGTTTTAGAAAGTCATTGAATACAGTGAAAAGGATAAAGAAAGGAAGGAAAAGAGTAATACCTTTCTAAATTAAATAAATAGATAATAAACAAGTAAACAAATCCTAGTATATAGACAAAAGTGATAACCTCACTTATATTAAAGCATGCTTACCTAGTAACTCAATATTTTCCTGATACATTTGCATCTTATCTAATAATAAAAACTTTTATATAAAGATATAAATATATAATATTGAATTTTAAGAGTTGGAAAATTGACAGAACTTTTTCTCCAACCAGTATATTTCTTCAGAAGAGAG
This sequence comes from Suricata suricatta, assembly GCF_006229205.1. Lineage (NCBI taxonomy): Eukaryota > Metazoa > Chordata > Mammalia > Carnivora > Herpestidae > Suricata > Suricata suricatta. The sequence goes on along the minus strand of NC_043700.1, from coordinate 87,508,760 downwards.
AGTTGTTAGATGTTGGATATTTGTGACCTTCAGATTTCCTTGACATTAAATCCTTAAGTCAGCCCTATATTCTTACATAAAAGATGATTCTTCATAAAAGCTTTATTTCAAGACTGAGGAGTTTAGTGCAATAAGAATTACATGCATGAGAGGAGTAAAATACTATTTCAAGCTACAATTGTCTACAGGATTTCAGGTAAACTACCCTGATTTACGGGCACTGTTCTAAAAATTCACTTGCACTAACTAGTTTAATTTGTATGATAATACTTAGATTATTTTCTCATTATACAAATGAGGAAAGAGAGGCACAGGAGCTATTAAAATCACTCTCATGTTACACAGCTAGCGGGTGGTGGAGATGGACTTCTGAGACTAAGTGCACAGTATTGGTAAGAACTGTGAGGCACTGCTTTTTGATAATTCAGCATAGTTATTGTTTTGTGCTGGATCAGAAACTTCTCTGTTACTGCAGTAACTTTTTAATATTAGCAAAGGAAGTCCCAGATACCTACTAGAATTGCCATACATGGTGGGTTTTGTTATCAAATTTTAAAGTTTTCACTCTGGAATCATCAGAAGTGCACTTATCTGTGAACTGAGAAAATAGACCTCTACTCTTATCTGTCCTTTTAAGGCAATAATGTGATAAGATTCTTTTTCACTAGGGCAGCTTGCTTATTTCTGACTTTTCTTTTTTTTTTTTTTTTTATGGAATAAGTTAGTATTTGGCAGCTTTTTTTTCCCACTGACAATATAGCTAATTCTACAACTTTTCTCTTCAATAAAAAGGTGTGAGAATAGCTTTGTGTCAACCTAAATAAACTGCCAGTAAACAATTTTTTCCCATATGAAGCTCCTTGTCTAATTGCTTTTGAACACCTATTCTCCAAACATTTTGATTTTTAAGATAATCAGGAAATATTTATTGCCAGTAAAAATTGTAAAAGAGAATTAGAGCTAATTGTAACTATTTTTCCCTTTAAATGCTCTCAATTATTTCAGGTCTATGTTAAACAACATTTTAACATAAGTGTAGGTAAATAACAAGAATGTGTTTTAATTTTAATTTATTATAATTGTTTTTCTTCTTGAAGTATTCTGGAGAATTTCTGAACATCTCCATCTATCTTTATTGAATATAATGATATTCATCATCACCAGTGTGCATTATGAACTCCACTTCTACACAATAGTAAATTCTGTAGTTTCAATGTTGAAGAAAGTGTGATAACATCTCTTGAAAAGATAATATGTCTCTTTCTATAGTGCATCTTGTCAGAGTATCTCTAAGCAATTAAAAATAAATGGAAAATACTGTTCTCAGGAAAATTTGTTCCACAGCTAGAAAGAGGTACATCCATTTTACTGTTGGAAATATTGGCAACAAAGTGAGATTAGATCAATTTTTTAAAGTCCAAATGTTTCCAAGAACAGTCCATGCATTCTGTAGACTTCCTTACGTTTTAATCGCTAAATAACTCTTCCTTTCTTTTCCACATAATTCAATCTATGAATTGATATTTCCATGCATCTTTATGCATTAGCACACAAATTTAGGAACATCAGTGCCACGTAGCATATTAAACTGAATCTCGAACTAAGATTTGAACAAACAATTTTCTAGTGTTTCTCTACACATTTTTCGTCACATAACTCTAAGCAAGTATTTTGCACTTTAAAATATTGATCTGAGATAATAAACAAATCATTGATATGATTGCCTTGCAGAGTCAGAGTTTTTAGAAACACAAATGTAACAAAAAGAATACAGATTGATGCTACAACTACTACATATACAATTTATGCTGATGATGAATATGATGGATAGCATGATAATGATGATGAAGGAAACAATACATTTTTGTAATAACCAGTAAATTGTCTTCAATAAATAACCATTTAAAGTGTTTTTTTTTAATATGCTTTCCGGATATTGCATTAAAAGTTCAATGAACCATATAGTCTTTTGTTATATACATTATGATTAATTTTTCCTACAACTCTATAAAACATTTGTAAAAAATATTTATTCCTTTACAAAATACAAAATAACAATAGACACTGAATATTTCTCAATATGATTTCTTGATAAAAATACAAATGTATTATTTTTGTACACATAAATTTGTATACTTTTATCATCAATTTTACATGATTTCCCAAAATTGGGGTCAGAGTTACTTGGAGTAGAACCATCCATATAAGAGCAGCACAAGAAAGACAATAATGCCAGCATGTCTCTTTAGATCTTGGTATGGTGATCACAAGTACAATTTGCACAGCCTAGATATGAGAGACCTGTCTCTGTTCCAAAGGAATTTGAAAATAAATTGAACCATATTAAAAGAAAATAAAAGTTTAGTTTAGCCCCCTAGCATGGAAGTAGCCAAATATTTACAGTTTCAATCATAAATAATAACATTTATGTCAACAATAGTCAAGATATTTTATGTAGTTTTGGTTACATTATGTGTGAAAAAAATAAATAAATAATTCTGTATAATATTCATCATTAATATTTATTTTATGAGCACACTAACAGAGCAGTCTGTTATGCCCCTACTTTTCAATAAGAGACTCCCAAAGCAGGCCATATATAAGAGCAGTGAAAAAATTGGCAGAAATGCCAGAGTCAACATGATCAGAGCCTTGGAAACTAATTAAAAGATTTTGGGGAGCACTTATTCAGGAAAATAAACACCAAACCTCATTAAGTAGAGTGAGTTTGTGGTATTTTAATTTACCCTAGATTCATGTTCTGCTCCCCAGCTCAGTGGTAGCCTTGAAAATAACAGCCCACATTCCCAGTATGGGTACAGGAAGGAGAAGACTGGAATTCATTCACAGATTATTCTTACTTGATTGTCTAGTAGCTTCATGAAAGTCCCATTCAAAGGGTTGTCTTTAATTCACCTCATTGGAACTTGCTTTTTGCTAAATATACTGCTCAAGGACATTTGTTTAAAATGCTTATAAATAAATGTTTTAATTACTGCTGCTGAGGCAATGGCTAATACTTGGGGCAAATGATAAACTAGACAAAAAGCTTCAAAGGAATAGCTGGGGATGAGATGCATTGGGCAATAGGGTATCTAAAAAACTCTGTCATATCCCTGAAAAACTGGAAGAACATGCACACACCCAGGGCTGTGCATATGCTTAGAAAAGACCTGAAGAGCCCTAACTTCTGACATCCGCACAAACAGAAAGTGAAAGCTAAGATAAAGTTATAAACTTCTTGGTTGAGTTTTAAAGGCTTGCCCTAATACATAAAGAACTACTCTGCAAACCCACACATGGAACTTGGAGAGAATTTTTTAGGTCCAAAGCATTTAAGTAAAACTGTTAAATCATTAAACAAACTAAGAGAGTAGAGATTTTAGTGGTTACATATGGAAAAAATACTTTATAAAAGTATTCCAGAGAATTTATTAAAGAAACAAATAACTAAAACAATGAGCAGCAACAAGAAACTCTGTGGAGAAGAAAAAAAAATCTTATTTCCAGAATTATCACACTATAATATTCAAAATGTACAGAATTCAACAAAAAATTATGAAACACACAAAGAACAAGAAAATATGGCCATACTTTAAAAAATTCAGGAGTCATAGTCCCTGAATTAACTAGACAAAGATGTTAAATCAGATGTTTTTAATATATTCAAAGAGATGAAAGAAGCCTTGCCTAAAGTACTAAAGGCATACGTTAAAATGTTATCTCACCAAATATAGAACATTAATTAGCAGATATAAAGAGATACCAAACAAAAATTGTGGAGTTGAAAAATACATTTGAAATGGAAAATCTTCCAGAGGAACTAAACTTTCTGTGAGCATGCAAGAAAAAAAAGTTCAATTGAAGATAGGTCAATTGAGATACCCAATCTGAGAAAAATGGAGAGAAAAAGAAGAAGAAAAATGAACACAACCTCAAAGACCTGTAGGACACCATCAAGTTTACTAGCATATGCATAATGGGAGTCCCTAAAGGAGGTCACACACAGAAAAAGACTGAAAAGTATTAGAAGAAATAATGACAGAAAACCTTCCAAGTTTTATAAATTGATGCATCCAAAAATGTCAACAAACTACAAGTAGAAAAATAATACGCCTAAACACATTATAGTCAAACTGATGAAGTCTAAAAACAATGAGGGAATCTTGAAAGCAGCAAGAAAAATGTGACTTTTCACATACAAGGGATCCACAAAAAGATTTACATCTGATATCTCATGAGAAATGGTGGAGGCCAGAAGTCAGTATGGGATGATATGTTCAGACTACTTAGAGGATAGAAAATCTTTGAAACCATAAATTCTATATTTATAAAATCTATGTTTCAAAAATATTGAGAATCTAAAAATTCTAAAAAACTTTTAATAGAGCAGCACTAACAATCTGAGATTTATTTAATGTTTTTTTTTTCTTCATATGTAGTTTATCCTGGATTAAATGGGTCAGCATTTGTGCTAATGTTGCCTCATCTATGACTCGATGAGAAGTTTTGCTTCTCAAAAAAGAGTGGGAAGAAAGAGAAAGAGATAAAAAAAGAAAGGAGAATGAAAGAAAGGAAGAAAAGAAAGAAGGAAGGAAGGAAGGAAGGAAGGAAGGAAGGAAGGAAGGAAGGAAAGAAAGAAAGGGAGGAAAGGAAAGAAAGGAAAAGAAAGAAAAAAGAAATGAAAGATTGTCTCTATTCTTAAGTTTATACAATATTTACATTCATTATATTTATGTTACTTTTTCTCTCAGTTTATTAATTTCTCCTTCCTACTATATCAGATATTTTAATGTACAAACATATATTAGTATTAAATACATTGTATTGAATACATTTTGCTAAAACTAAAGAAAGATTCCATTCATATCATGTAGCACCTTTATCTACCCTTAACATCATTTTTTTCTCAAAAACAAGTAATGTTTTATTTACCTTCAAACTTTTCTTAATTTTCTCCAGTTTATTCAAACACGTTTTCCTTCTCAGAAGTCTATTGACAGATCTCATTACTCTCACGAAAGCTCTCTACTTATTTTCAATTTGCATATAGCTCAGTCTGCCATTAGCCTGTATGGTTGAAACTTCGTCTTTATTATTTCTTATTCTACATTTTTTTGTATTATAGGTCATTCTCCCCATGAATCAATAAGCCAATTTTATAGATATTAACTTCAGAATCTCTATTTTTAACACAGATATGACCAGGGGCTCTGACACATAAATAACTGCCCATGTGAAACCTTTATTTCTATGTCTAAAACTATCTCAAAGTTAACATGATACAAACAGAATCTTGACCTCTAGATCTCACCCTCAAGTTTGTTTCTACCAAATTTCTTCCTATATTACTAAATGCGAGATTCATCTACCCAGTTACTTAGGCTTAGATATAATTCTTGTCATCCCCCCTAATAAATCATATCAAATTAATTTGAAAGATCCATTGTTTTTTCCTCTTAAATATTCCTTAAAATATAGATTTTTCTCACTACTGCCATTGCTACCTTAATTCAGGTCACTACCCATCACCACTCACCTGGAATATATTCTCTAGATATCCAAAGGCTATACCTACCTCCACTCTTTCTCTCTTACCATCCAATCTTTTTACCATCTCCAAAAACAAGCCTGAAAGATAAAAGTCGCTCTTAAGTACAAATTTATGACATATTATGCCTCTAATTAAAACCCTTATATGCTTTTTCATTGCCCTGATATCAACTGAGATTATGTGAGGACTAGAGGCAAAAATGTTTTTAGATATCATTTCCCTAAATTTGACAGTCATGTATTTTATAAATCTTTACATTTTGTCACTGATCTCACTTCGATTACATCTATACAACAATAGGGGTGCCTGGGTGGCACAGTCCGTTAAGCATCCAACTCTTGATCTCAGCTCAGGTCATGATCTCGCAGTTGGTGAGTTCAATACCCACTTTGGGTTCTGCACTGGTAGTGTGGAGCCTACTTGGGATTCTGTCTCTCCTTCTCTCTGTCCCTCCCCTGCTTGTGCTCCCTCTTTCTCTCTGTTTCTCTCTGTCTCAAAATAAATAAACTTAAAAAAATTAAAAAAAAAACAACAACTATACAACAATATAAAAAACATACCCAACAATGAAATGAGTTAGCCCTATGTAATATTATGGTGGTAAGAATAATGTTAGCCATTGGGGCTCCTGGGTGGCTCAGTCAGTTAAGCATCCAACTTTAGCTTAGGTCATGATCTTCTGGTTTGTGAGTTTGAGCGCCATGTCAGGCTCTGTGCTGACAGTTCAGAGCCTGGAGCCTGCTTCAGATTCTGTATTCCCCCTCTCTTTGCCCCTCCCATGCTCATACTCTGTCTCCCTCTGTTTCTCAATAATAAATAAATATTATTTTTTTTAAAAAAAGAAAAAGAATCATGTTAGCCACAAGTACATGTAAAAGACACCTGTCAAGATAGCCAAGTTGGTACTTCAACCAACCTCACCAGAAATTTTAAGAGGGAAATTTCTAAGTGTTAGAGGGGCTTCTAACATTTCAGAATATGCTTGATATGCAATTGAAAATATGTACAAAATTGTATTTACGAATATTCTTTAAACAGTCACAAGACTTAAATTCTACTTCTACTTTTTTTAGTAGTACTCTGATTAAATGGAAATAGCCAGAATACTGTAATATTTTTAGTCACACTAATCTGGCAAAGCCATGGTGAGAGATAAGGAAAAAAAAACAGAGTAATGGGTTTGAAAAGGTTGCAAATAGCCTTTCCATATGGTAACGCTGGAAGCAAAGCTGCAGGGCAGTACTCGAGGTCTCTGCCTTTGAGAAGAATACAGAAAATGAGGACATAGCATACAAGGCCACCACTATGAGTTTTGTAGCTTCAATCTATAAAGAAACTGCCTTATCTCCCAGTTGTTTGCTTGTTTGTTTTTGGCAATTGAATTTGATATTTCGTATTACCAGATCTAATATTCCATTTCTGGACTTCTGGACTGATTTTTCTTCAGAGAAAATCAAGAAGTAAACTGATTTTAGCTCAAGTAACCTACCCCTCAATTTTAAACCCAGAGCTGCCAGAATTGTGACCCCACTAGGAAGTCTGTGGTCCAGTTCCAACTGCACTGGGCATAGTTGAAGTTCCTTCTTTCCTGGCTGCTGTCCCTTCCCGATGACAACATGACAACATCACAACAGTTTACTTTTTATTGATGCGTATTTATTCTTGCATCCTGACAACTATTCTTTAAAGACTGTCCTTTAATTTTCTCCTGCTCATTCTTTATTATTCCAACATCTACATTCAAGTTGTAGGTCTATTCTAAGTTATATGCCAACAGAAATTTAGTGCCTGCTAAGGTGCTATGGTAATAGCAGACTTTCTTATTTTTTCCTGCCCTTTTGCCTAAGGAATTTTAGAGGAAAAAGAAAGGTGGTTGTGAAATCAGTTGTGAGGTAAGCTCATATAAATGGCCAGATTTCTCATGTCACCTTTCAAAATCCATGTATGATCCTGTGTCTCAGTCATCATGTATTTTTGGCATAGCTACTATGAAAAAAGGATCCTCTTATGGTTTTATAATAATGTAACTCTCTAGTCTCAAAATGTTAAAAAATATTATATCTTACTAAAGTACAAAAACATAAAGTCATTCTACTGTAACCACAGGGATAAAATAATATTTTTATCTTATAAACACTAAGTGTTTTTAGGTTTAAGTATCAATATAAAGCATGTATTTTATTAATGCAAAACAGATAAATAAGTAACTGCAATGATACTGAGAGAAAGGTTCATGCATATGTATAGTGTGTGCATATACATAAGCATACATTATATGCATGTACGTACATACACACATGTATATATACACATATATGTGCGTATGTAAAACACATAATTATGTATACATATATAATATATTTATATGCATTTATGTATACTTATATTTGTGTATTACATATGTAATATGTGAATTTTTATGTGCATATGTATGTGAGGCTATATCTGCACATCTCTATCTGCCTATCTATCATTTATCATCTATTGTCTCTCTTTCTCTAGAGGGAGGAGAGAATTTAAAGATGGCATGATACTAGATTAGGCTGAATGATGCCTCATGGTTCTTAGTGAATACAAATATGACAAAACACATATACATACACAGACACTTGAAAATCAATAAAAATAAAAAAACAAGTATATAGCACATATAGAATTTTAGGGTGTCATTTTTAAATTTATATGTTTCAATATAATTCTAATGTAAAAATATATGACTGCATTGAGGTTATTTTTTAAAATTTTAACAGGTTGATAGTCAATTAAGCACTGACTTATTATCGTACCTCAGATTATGATCTCACAGTCTGTGGGTTTGTCGGGCTCTGTGCTGACGGCGCTGAGCCTGGAGCTTGCTTCAGTTTCTGAATCTTTCCCTCTCTCTGGCCCTCCCCTTCTAATGCTTGGTCTCTGTTTCTCAATAATAAATAAATCTTAAAAAAAACTTTAAAAATGTTTTAACAGGTTGAGAAACAGAGAAACAGTTCTATAAATATAAATAGCTTTTTGTGTTTTTTTTCCTTTGAGAGAAATGTTATTTTCCATGGTGATTTTCTATGGTGTAAAAATCTAGTTCAAAAAATAAATTTAAAAATCCATTTTGTAATCTAAAAAGTGTTACCTTTTGTTTATTAACTTTGGTGTATATAATAAAAGTATTAATCGTACCTCTTTTTGGCCGTATTTCCCAAGTTACGTGAGATTTGTGATTGCCAATATCATAAGTATTACATAATTTCTTGTGTGCTGTAAGCCATATCTGTCTCTTTTCTCAGTAGAAAGTCTATTAAACTCAGTGAATCATATGTCTTTGCATAGGTTCAATTTACACTGCCTGGTAGGTTATTTTTTTTTAATGTTATATTCAGTATCCTTGATCCAAAGTAGAAACAAAAGCCAACAAACATTCCCTGAAAATGTTATGGGTCTGTAAGGTGATTTTGTAACAGATTCTTTGAGTTTTCCAGAAGAGCTAATATATTAGCATATTGATGAAAAACATTGAATGAATACATTTCAGTTTCTAAGGCAATTTTCATGATTTCCAGCTAGTTGATACAGTATAAGTAAAGTATACTACATTGAGAAAATCTGAAATTTAGATGATAATGATCTATATTGCAGTGTAACAAATAGTGTATGCATGCTACAGTCTCTATAAATATCTTTGTTTCTTAAGTAAATGATTGCCTTTTGATTTTGCCAGAAAACCCTACCCAGTTTAGTAAAATTTTCCTTCCTTTGATTAACATTTGAAGTCTATACATCATATGCAAAAAAAATCTCTTTTCATTAGCAAATAAAAAAAATGAATAAGTTAACAATAATAACAATAATAAATGTAGTTCCCTACACTAGAGAAATCCACCTTCGAATGTAAAACACAAATCAGTAAGCAAGTAATTTTAGCAAGTGCAAGTGTCACAGAATTGTCAAAGTGGTAAGGGGACAAAAAGAGAAATCTAACCTTTTTTAAAGTCTCAAACAAATTATAGTGATGAATAAATTATTTCCTATGAAGCTGCCATTATTACTCTTCTTCTCTTTATAACACACTCATTTTTTCTTTGGCAGAATGAGCCATTAAACAGTAGATACAATGGAGCCTAATTGGCAAAAGTTAGTTAGTTTGATTTCATAATTCCAGTGGTTGATCTAGATTTATCAAATCAGAAATTTTGTTTAATCATGATTTAAAATTGACCTATGTCTAAGGGTGCCTGCTTGGCTCAATCAGTTAAGCATCCGACTCTTGATTTCGGCTCAAATCATGATTTTAAGGTTCATGGGTTCAAGCCCCATGTTTGAGATTCTGTCTCCCTCTCTCTCTCTGACAATGAAATAAACATTTTAAAAAAGCCTTCATTTCTACCACTTAAAAATATAACGAAATAATTGAGCACATTCAAAAAATCAGGTTTGGAGACTGATACAGAGAGATTCTTGAAAAATATATACATAATGGAATGATTTTTCCACAAAATTGTGTTTAAGAAATCATTCTCAATATGTGTTATTTTTTAGAAAAAGTACTTACTATATTTAAGCCTTTCTGTTGATATGTATGTAGTTTGTTTTGTTCATGCCAGTAGCAACATATATGTTACATGTCACTGCTTGAGTGACAAGTATAGCAGGCACCTTGGAGCCAAAGATAGAAGCCAATGGCACTATCTGCCCTGTGTCTGCACTGAGATAGAGTTAAGTTTTTCTCTTTTTAAGTCAATTCTGGTGTTTTATTTTTCCAACAACACAGCTGAGATGGTACTCTCATTAATAAAACAAAACATCTCATATTATTTCTGAGTCGTGTAAAGGTGATATTAAACAATCACAAATACTTTCTATTTTATATCAGAAATATTGACAGTGGCCATTAAAAAACAAGTTACTTTCATTATCATAAGATTTTGAAAATATATTATAATTTTAAATTTAATAATGCTTTTTATTAATTTATGTTTTATAGTTACCTTCACTTTACATCAAAGAATATTGTTTTGTCTTTCATGATGGTGGTTTGGAATTTTCATATGTGGATATTCTTGGAGTAGAAAGTGGGTAAACCTAAATAACAATATTAAATAAATAACCATGTAGGTGATACATAGATATGGCAAAATCATAAAAATGGTAAGCAAAAAGCACTTTCAAAATGGTAATGTCTCCTAGAGAAAAGTAGTCTGAAACAATAAGATCTATCTATATTCTCTGCTAAACTATATGACTTAGACTATCTTTCAGTTTATTCTGTGGGTAATATTCTCAGATTACTATGCTATGAATAAGTGTAAAAATCATTCCAATCCAATAAAACTGTATTGTGGAAAGATCATATATTGCTTTGAGATTACAAATAAATAGTTCTTGAATAGTGAGTATTCATAAGCAAGGCATAGAATGATGCATTATGATTAGCAAAATTCCCCATGGATTCAGATTTATTATTTATGAAATGAAACTACTTATAACTAGAATATTTCCAATGATACAGAGTCCCAAAACTATAAAATCATGTTTCATTTTTACATCACTTATTACTAATTCATCCCTATAAACACAATAATTTATAATTACGTTTAGTTAAGAAATGATCAAGTGCATCTTCAGTGGACTTTGAAAAAACATCTGTAAAATTACAGAATCATGAGTTACTGCCTACTACTCCTTAAGAGAATGAAATTGTAAGAAAAATAGAATAAATAATTTTTAAAAGGATTTCAATAGAAATGGCAAAATTGGTTTTAATAGATCTTCCTGAAGTTGGACAGTGACATTTGAACATAAGTGTTGCAGCAATGGGAATCAAAGGGCTAAATAAATCTAATAATTTGGGTGCACTAACTAGAGTAAAAAAATCCTCCCTTAGTTCTTAGGAAATAATAATTAACTGAATTTTTTTTTTTTTTAGTTTAGCTGATCTGCATTATCGAACAAATACTCTACAGGTTCCTTACCATTTGATTCCTGATGAATTAGATTAGGTGAGCACATATTCTTTGCTTTAGTATTTCAAGTAAGGGTAATAAAGTTCTGTTTTTGTGGAGAATCTGAACATTCTACAGCCATCTTCACTTCTACTTAAGACTTTCTGGTTATATGGCAACAGCAGTAACTTGATGGATACTTGCTTGGACAGGTATTGGTTAAGTCAGGCATCACTGCACATCATAATGCAATTTTACCTTCAATAAAAATTTAATATTTTTACATTTAAAAATTTTTTTATATCATTTACTGAGTTTCCCAATTCTGCCTACTGTTTTATTTAACAACTTAATAAAACTTGTGAGGTTTATCCTTTAGATAGGCTTTAGGGAATAATTTCTTTGTTCCATTTCCTAAGGAAGAGCTTTACGATCCAATAAAAATTATTGCTAACTTGCATTTATTCTTCAGGGAAGGAGCATACAAGCTGATTTAATATGGAATTTAATTATCACTAGCATTAATATGTGATGACCACTAAGAGAATAAATCATTGGAGTAAAAAAAAGGGGGGGAACTTCATTCACCTTAAAGTAAAGTAATACATTAAGTTGAAAGTAGTTGCTCAGGTAGAGTTATTGTGGCTGTATTTTCTCCTTTCCTTCCTCTCTTCCTTTCTCTTTCTTTCTTTCTTTCTTTCTTTCTTTCTTTCTTTCTTTCTTTCTTTCTTTCTTTCTTTCTTTCTTTCCTTCTTTCTTTCTGCATTTTATTCCCTTTGGGTAATGCTAATTTTTTTTAGCTATTCTCAATTGCTACAACTTTATCTTACTATTTCCTAGACCACTTTCTCCATTCCTTTTCTTACACCTTGAAATTATGCCTTTCAAGTTTTAGTTTGATATAGCATTTAGGTCACTATTCTAAGTTATTTTGAATTTAATCATGGGATCACTTAAACCAAGTAGTTTTGCTGTTTCTAATCTACTAACTGCACATTTTCTCTGATATTGGATAGAACCGGTCCTATTAGGATTTCTGACACAGAAGGTCAATAATTCTTTGTTTCATCCACAATTTTATATTTTATTGTCCTATATTTTTCAAAAGTTTCACAGTTTTTGTGGAGAAAATGAAATATCCTATCACTAAACTAGATGGCCAGTTTTTTGTCTTCTTTATGTTATTATGGGACTTATTATTCTTTACCTCTCAAATTGAAGTTTTTCACTTGGTAACTTATCTGTTATCTTTTTAACCTCTAATCTCTCTATATATGTTTATATTTATAATATTGCACATACAGTACACATTCATTTCTATGGATTTGTGTTTTTAAATTTGACACAATGTTATTTAATTAATTTGGGTTTTAATAAAAATGGTAAGATTGTGAACAATTTACCTAATGTATTTTGTTATAACTTCCTGAGGTTTTAAAAGTAATAAGCAGTGATATTTTCAGTAATTCTTTGTAAATATAAGCAAACGTAAGTAATATTAATCAATGATAAATTTAAATTACATATTGAGTAATTGAACATATTCAATTTCAAAAATGTACCTTACAACAAATGAAGAAGTGTTTATAATTTCAAATGGAAAAATAATAAAAATTAAAAAGGAAAAGTCTCATGTTCTAGAATGGACTGAGATACTATTTTCTTTGGTTTTGGACAAATTATTAAGCTTGATAGTAATTGGTGATATATTCAGTGTTTAACAGTTTACAAGCTCTTTGAAACATCACATTTGGTCTTTATAACACACTAGTTAGGAACAAACAAATTGAGATTTAAGATGTTAAATTATACATATAAATGTTATAAAACATTTTACTAGCAAAGCATTCCATAAAGCTCATGTCTGGTTTCTTATCCCATATGCTTTCAATTATAGAATGCTGTCTCATTCAAATCAAGTCAGTGACTCTGTTTCCAAACATATGATAATTTAAGCTATTTAATAAAAATGAGCAACTACCTTATAGTGTTTTTCTGCAACAGATATAAATGAAGAAATGTAAAATAGATTTTAAAATTATAGAACAATATTACCTTTTTAATTTTATTTTTAATGCTGTAGTTGATACCTTTTTAAAAGCAAATCATCCCAATATACCAAAGACATATATTGTCAAAATGGATTAAGCTTTATAACCCAAAAGTGTGCTTTCTACATGAAACTTGCTTCAAATATGTCATAGGCAAATTAAAAGTAAATCAATAGAACAAAAAACATATAATAAGCATTGATCAAAGGAAAACATGAGTGTTATATATATTTTTAGGTTTATTTATTTATTTTGAGAGACAAAGAGAGTGCATAAGCAGGGAAAGGGCAAAGAAAAAGGAAAAGAGAGAGTCCCAAGCAGGCTCCACACTGTCAGCATGGAGGTCGATGCAGGCCTCAAACTCAAACCATGAGATCATGACCTGAGCCAAAACCATGATTCAGATACTTAACTGACTGAGCCACCCAACTGCCCCAAGAGTGGCTATATTACTATAAGATAAAGTAGATATAAAGCAAATAAAATACCAAAGACAAACAGATATTGTATAATGATAAAAAGTTTAATCCATTAAAAAGAAATAAAAATCCTAAATGAACAGTACCAAAAGACACAGCTACAATATATGTGAAGAAAAAATTGAACTGAAATAAGAAATAGACAAGTTCATAATTATAATGGTAGGCCTCAACACATACAACAACAACACTTTTTCTGAAGAGTTGATAGATTGGCTGGACAGAAAATTATCAAAGGTATAGAAGAATTTAACAATACAATCAAAACAAAGAGACTCTAACTGATATATGTAGAATACCAATTGATTTTTATCAAACATCCCATTGAAAAAGAGAATACACACTCATTTCAAGTGTCTATGGAACATATGCCAAAACAGACCATATCTTGGGCCATAAAACAAACCTTTACAATGTAAAAAACAAAGTTAAATAAAATCATGCAGAGTGTGTTCTCCAACCACTGTGAAAATGTAGAAATCTATTACCGCAGATAACAAGAAAATATCCAAATACTTGGAAACTAAACAACACAGATCTAGTTGGCCCATAGATTAAAAAGAATTTCTCAGGGATATTAAAAATAAAAACTCCACTGAACTAAAGGGAAACAGAACAGAACAAATTTTAGAACATAGCTTAACAAGTGCTGAGAGGGAAATTTTTAACACCAAATGCTTATCCTAGAAAAGTATCAAAACAATAATTGAAGTTCCCACTTCAAGATCCTAGCAAAAGAGGAGCAAAATACACTCCAATCAAGCAGAAGAAAGGAAATAATAAAGAGCCAACATCACTGAAACTGAAAACAGGAATACAATAATAAAATCTATAAAAGTTATAGTTTTGAAAATATTAATAATAAGAGTGAGAAAAAAGTAGAAAAGACAAATTTCTACTTCCAGGAATGAGACAGAGGTATAAGGGCACACCTGGATTAGAGGACAAGAATATGGGAAATACTACAAATAATGCTATGTCTGTGCATTTGACATATTAGGCGAAGTGAGGCAATTCCTTGAAGACAAATTATCACTATTCACCAAACAGAACATGGAAAGTGAGAGTAATCTTATAATTTCTATGTAAATTGAGTCTTTAATAAAACACTCCAAAACAGAACCAAGGAAACCCATATGGTTTTGTAGGAGACTATGAACAAATTTTCAAAGAAGAACTAATATCAATTCTACACAATCTTTTCCACAAAATAAATGAGGAGGAAATATTTCTCAATTTATATTATGATGCTAGCATTACCCTGATACCAAAGCCAGACAAAATCACTCCATAAACAAAACCTACATTTCAATATTAAACTAAAGTAGAAATCCAAGCAAATATTTTTTAATACTCCAAATACTTGGAAGTTTTAAGACACATTTCTAGATTCTGTAACTAGTGTCTCTTTATTATGGTGTCAGCAGAAAAGTCTAAGAAGTCCTAAGAAGTCTACAGCAATTAAACTAAAACTAATAAGTACTCTTATAAATTTTCATAATATGTGGCCTATGTAGACAAATTAGCTGCAGTCCATACCTAGAAATAAATACTCTGAAAATGAAATAGAAACATTCATAATAGCATCATTAAATATAAATAAATTCAATGAATGAGAAACAAGAACTCTCCCCTGAAAACTGTAAGTTTCTAATAGGATAAAATATACATGTGCTCTAAGATTTGATAATTACAGGATTCTGATATACCCGATAAACAGGAAACAAAACTAAATCCATCACCGTTATTAGGCCTACCCCCCCCAAATATTCTCAACTATGTAAATATTCGAGGATTATGTTACCAGCTTCCTGACTTCCCACAAATTCTACTTGGAGATGTAAGCCATGAAACAATAAATTAATGAAAATAAAATTTTGTGAAAAGAAAATTGTAGGGTAACTGACAATTGATGGCCGCTGCATCAGTCTAACATAATCAAAAGTGCGGAACTAAATATATTAGACACAAAATATCATGTGACCTTTAAAATACTTAAAACAAAATTCACTTTAAAAATGTGAACACTTTTGCTAATTCTTTTTAAATTTTAACTGTGAATATGTTATAAGATATGTATTATGGAATAAAACTGAATGAACTTTTTGTGGAAAAAAATAATCTCAATCTAATTCTTTCTCAACCCTTTATTTTCCATTCTGTTCTGAGTTATTTTCTCGGTGGTTGCTTTAGGGCTTACTGTGCACATCTTAATTTACCACAACCTACTTCAAATTTCTGCTAACTTAATTCTGGTAAGATGTGGAAATGTTATTCTTATATTAGCTTTGTCCCTTGATTTCTCTTTCAGTGATATTTTTGTATGTATGTGCATTTCACATATATAATTATTATATACAAACTTTGTATATATATATTCATGAATATGTATTTACATGCATATAACATATGTTACATACATATTATATATGTATATGTTATAAATTCTACAATACATTGTTATGATTACTACTTTGAATATTTTATGTCTATTAAAAAGGTCAAAAAATAAAAGGGAAGCAAGTATATATTTATAGGATTTCTTATATTTACCTGGCTTACCATTTCTGATTCTATTTATTTATTTCTTTGAAATAAAAAATACCATCTGGTATCATTTCTTTACTATAACTCCACTCCCACAAACATCCTCTGTTCTCTTATTGTCAAATATATTGCACTTTCTTTATGTTAAAGGCCCAACAATATAATTCTACCCATGTGTTTATACAATTCCTGTTAAATCAGTTTAGAAATAATGAATATGCACTTTTAGAGTCATTATAAATACTTTTGATGTAAATCCCAATTCACTTATTCTTTCTTCTGCCAGTTCATCTACTGATAGACCCTCTCACAAATTATCAAGTCAATTACCATACTTTTCATTCCAGAATTTCCATTTGGATATATTCCAATTTTAAAATATTTACAATGGCTAATTTGAAAAAAAAAATCTGTCTGTTAAATCTGATGTCTGGTTCCTCTTACTGGCAATTTCTATCGCCATTTTTTTTCTTTTAATGAGTCAGGCTGCTGTTTCTTTGAATGTCCTATAATTTTGTTGTTGAAAACTGAACATTTTAGATAATATATTATAGAAACTTTGGATACTTATTTCCCTCCACCATTCTTTGAATTGTTTGTTTGTTTGTTTTGTAACTAAGGTAGACTACTTCACTGAGGTCTATTTTCCATGTAGTGGGAAGAATTCGATGCTACTTAGAGAAAGCCAACTTAGGTTTGCTTATGGCTTAGGTTTGAGATGGCAGTGGTCTTAGCAAAAAAATATTTAGTTTTCTCTTCTCTTGATCTAACAAACCGTCTACTTTATTTGGTATTATACCCCTGCCCCTTAGGCTCTTCTACTTCCTACTGATTGAACAATTGACAATACCCTAGGACACAAGTTGCTCAGTTGTCTGATTCCAATTATATTTTGGCAGAAGTAGTTTTTGAGGTGTCTTTGAGGTTTTGAGTCCTTGAGGGCTCTTCTTTGAGTCTCTTTCCTTGGTTTTCTCTGGTGAACTAGATGACTTATGGTTTAAAATGTTCCTCTTAATTAAAAGGAACTGTTACTTTCAAGAGTGCATTTATGGGGCTCCTGGGTGGCTCAGTCGGTTTTTTTATAAATGGTTTCTTGTTCTAGGCAAATTATCTAAGTCATTATACCAGGTTCTGGGCTAGGAGAATCCTCAGTTTCTTTTAACTTACCTCTCCCTGTCTCTCCAGTTGTGGAGAATGACTCTACGAGTGAGCTTTGAAAAGGTCAGTTGAGACTCCGGTGTACTCAAACTACATTGCCAGGGGTAGAGATTTTGTCTATGCGAGGGGCTGGGTGAAGGAAGGGGCCCCCTGACCTCAGAACTGTACTCACCAAGGATGTAGTTTCTTCAACTTTGAGTTAAGAAGGATGAGAACTGCTGTAGACCCGCCACTCACAGAAAGTCTGCAAGCCTGATTTGGAGTATGAGGGGAGATCGAGGACTGTCTTCACCTTAGACATATCTATCCTGAATGAAGCCTCTGTCAAGCTGAGATGTTGGATGGGAAGGGGCGGAATAGAGTGGGAAGTGGCTCAAATGTCAGAACTCTCGTTGATCATACTGGGTTTTAGTAGATTTTCTTGAAAAACACTTTTTCATTAAGTATATGCCCTTCGTGCACTTTTCCAGAGATTTAGAATAGTTTGGATTTTTGTTTTGTTTATAATAGCTATTTCTACTTTTTTGTTTTGTTTTGTTTTGTTTTGGGAGCAGGGGCAATGCACTGCTGAGTGGCTAACATGTCAGCCTCAGAATGGAACTCAACTTTTAAAACTTTAAAAAAGTTTTTAGTACATGACAAAATCAAAACTAAACACAACAAAATCTATATTAATTGCAAAATGATCTAGTACATAGCCATACATTTTTGAAACCTATAAAAGCATACTCAATAAGAGCATATTGACATGGTCAGCCTTCAAAAGTCCTTCTTTGGGGCGCCTGGGTGGCTCAGTGGGTTAAGCCTCCGGCTTTGGCTCAGGTCAGATCTCACGTTCGTGGGTTTGAGCCCCGCATCAGGCTCTGTGCTGATAGTTAGCTCAGAGCCTGGAGCCTGTTTCAGATTCTGTGTCTCCCTCTCTCTGACCCTCCCCCTCTCATGCTCTATCTCTTCTGTATCAAAAGTAAATAAAACATTAAAAAAATTAAAAAAAAAATCCTTCTTCAGTGGAACAGGACTGCTTCTTACCCTTACTGCTTTTTATAGTTTTTATAGTTATTAAATAGCACTTCTGCATATACTTCTCAAATCTTAGCTTACTGAAATGTTCTATTATTTACAACGAATTGAATTCTGCTCCACAGCACATCATGAAACATTCTTACTTGGCACTTTACATTGAAAACATTGTCATAGACAAATATCTTTGGTTTAAAAAAAAAAGAATTATACACTTTGATATACAATAATTGATGGCACAACTTGAAGAATCCTCAGTGTATATGTGTGAGGTATTACCAGTTCAGAAGAATTGCTTTGCCTCTAAGACGTTTATAAATAAATAATTAAAGTGTAAAATATAAAATTATAAAAAAACATAAAAAATAAATTTGATTTCATTAAAACATGAGCATGGGTGGCCCAGTTGGTGAAGCATCTGACTTTTGAATCTGGCTCAAGTCATGATCTCCTGGTTTCTAAGTTCAAGCCCCACTTTGGGCTCTGCACTGACAATGCAAAGCCTGCTTGGGATTCCCTTTATGTCCCTTTCTCTCTGTTCCTCCCCCAATTGTCTCCTCTCTCAAAAATAAATAAACTTTAAAAAAATCTAAAATTTCAACAAATAATACTCCTTATAAAATTTGAATAAATTCATCTGAGCAAAAAGATATACATTTCAGTTTTAATAGCCCTACACAATCAAATAATGAGAAGAGATCTGAGGAACTGTAACTTAAAAATAGATGAAGATCAGAATATGAACTTTATCAGGGTACTGTTGAATTTTATAAAGTTGCAGACAATTTGAAATGTCTTTCTAAAATATGGACCCTGGGATTCATCTGTGGAAACAGAGAGGTCTCAGAATAAATGCTTACCTAGCCAGATACTTGAGAATTATCCTCACTGCCCACTTACATCTTTTACTACCATATTACCCCATTATCAACTGTAAGCTGGTTCTTTTGGCTAGAACTCAACAAATATGTAGCATTTGTATGGCATATACATCTAGGACTCAAAGAAGCAACTCTTAGATAACTACTTTCACTGTGTCAATAAGGTAAATAAGAAATGCAATTCATAAGTGAGAAACAAAAGTAATAAGGACACATATAGTTAGAAAAGAAGTATCGGGAAGAAAATTTTTGTGCATAAAGTGCCATTTATGATAGGTTTTAAAGAATAGAAAAGATGGTTTCTTCTTGCCTTTCTATTGGTTTTTGCCTCTTATGTATGTATGTATGTATTTTTTTGTTTGTTGGTTTGTTTATTAAAATAACAGAAATTTAGTCTCTCACAGTTCTGGAGTCTCTGCCTCAAATATTTTGATGCTTTATGGTTACAGGCACTCACTTAAGAATTAAGACATCCTGGAAAATTGGCTGTTTTGGGGAGACTCGGTGGCTCATTGGTTAAGTATCCAACTTCAACTCTGGTTGTGATCTCACAGTTCCTGCTTTTGAACCCCATGTCAGGCTCTGCACTGACAGCTCAGAGCCTGGAGCCGGCTTAGGATTCTGTGTCTCCCTCTCTTTCGGTCCCTCCCCTCCCCTGCTCCTGTTCTCCCCCCTTCTCTCTCTCTCTCTCTCTCTCTCTCTCAAAAATAAACAAACATGGACAATTAAAAAGCAAAGAAAACTGGCTGTTTTATCTTTTTCTCAGCCCTTCCTTTTCCCTTATCATTTACCTTCTTCTGAAGTTCATTCTGTCTTAATTTAGTTGCTCCGACTTTCTTTTGATTATTTTCAGCATAATATACATTTCTAGTTCCCTCTTTTCTGATTTCTATATGTTTTTATCCTTAAAGGAGGTTTCTTGGGGCACATGGGTGGCTCAGCCAGTTGACCATCAGACTTCGGCTCAGGTGATGATCTCACAGTTTGTGGGTTCAAGACCCTCCTAAGGCTTTGTACTGATAGCTCAGAGCCTGGAGCTTGCTTCTCTCTCTCTCTCTCTCTCTCTCTCTCTCTCTCCTCTCCTCTCCTCTCCTCTTCCCCCACCCCACTTATGCTCTGTCTCTCTCAAAAAATAAAAAAGACATTTTTAAAAATGGTGTTTCCTGTAGACAACATATAATTAGGTTTTATTTCTGTATCCATTCTGACAATGTCATTTAATTGGGGCAGTTAGACACTGATTCTTAAAAATGATTATTGATATAACTGCAATTCTATCTACCTGTCTTAGTCTATTTAGGTTACTATATATTTTTTAAAAAGTACAAAATACTAAATAACTTAAACAACAACTATTTATTTCTCACACTTCTGGAAACTGGGATGTCCAAGCTCAAGTGGCAGAGCCTCAGTGTCATGTGACAGCCTGCTTCTTGGTTCATGGATTGCTGTCTTCTCACCTGTGTCCTCACAGATTGGAATAGACTAGGGATCTCTTTTCGCTCTTTTTTTATAAGGGTATTAATCCCTGCCAATGATCCAATCACCTCCAAATGGCTCCATTTTCCTATATCATCACAGAATTCGGTTTCAACATATGAATTTTGAGGAAACACAAATATTCATCTGTAGTTCTGCCACATTTGGCACTGTATTCTATTTGTTATTCTTGTTCTTTATTACTAGTTTTCCTGGTTTCTCTTTAGATCCCATAAATCTTTCGCCTTTTACTAGTTTTCTCATCCACTTCTTTCTGCATTTTCTGCTTTTAATTGAGCATTATATGATTTAATTTTATCAATATTTCAGTTATGCATTTTTAAACTTTTTTTTAATAGCTGTATTAGAATTTGCAATATACTCCTAACAGAGACTACTTTGAAATAACAGTTTACAGTCTCCGAGGAAATGCCAGTACTTTGAGTGACAAAATAATCCTAATCCATCTTTCATATATCTGTACCATTGCTTTCATTGATTTCGCTTATACAAAAGCATTATATACACATATGTACTGCCTTATATATATATATATATATATATGTATAATCAAATACATTGATGCTATTTTGAATAAATTGCTACCTGTTATATCAATAAGAATAAGAAAATTAAAAGTTTTTTTTTAAGCTGTACTTATTCTTTCTCTAATGCTTTTCATTTCTTTATTTAGATCTGAGTTGCTGACTGGTATCATTTTCCCTTTACATTAGTCTACTCAAGCTGCCATAGCAAAATATCACATATTGTGTGTCTTTCACAACGGAATTTTTTTCTCACAGTTCTGGAGACCACAAAGTCAAGGTGAAGTTTCTGTCAGGGTTCAGTTTCTGACAAGGACTCTCTTACTGTTTTGCAGATGGTTTGTTTTTGCATCGTCTTTTGCTGAGAGCACATGGAAAGAGAGATTTCTAACAAGGCCAACAGTTTTATTTGATTAGGAGTCCATCCTTATGATCTTATTTAACCTTAATTATCTCCTAAACCCTAGGTCTAAATGCAATCACATTAAAGGTTAAAGCTTCAATATATGCATTTGTGGAGAACACAATTCATTCTAGTCCTGATCCCCCAAACTTCATGTTTTCTTTGCAAAATACATTCGTTCCATTCCAACAGTCACAAAAGTCTTAACTCATTCCAGCTTCAAATCTATGGTCAAAAGAGCATAGTCTCTCTAAATATCATCTAAGTCAGGAATTAGTGATATTTGAGTTAAAATTCATCCTGACGCAAAAGTCCTCTCCAGCTGTAAAACTATGAAATCAGACAAGTTAGGTGCTTCCAAAATAAAATTGTGGGGCAGGCATAGGTAGATATTCCCATTTTAAAAGGGAGAAATTGGAAGGAAAAGAGGAAGGATGGGTCAATCTCATGAAAATTCAAAACAAGCAAGAAAAATACAGTTGGATTTTAAAACTGGAAAATCATCCTTTTTGATTGGATGCTGTGACCTTTAATGGGCAGTGGGCAGCAGCAACATAACCTCTGGGGACTTAGGTGGTGGCTCCATCCCCAGAGCTCCACTGGGTGTTCTCTACCCTGTGGTGGTGCTGGGCGCCCCAACCCTCAAGGTTTCTGTGGTGGAAACCTGGAAGGCTGAAATGAATTGAGAATCAAGAATCTTCATCCTTCAGAATCTTGGAGACAGTCTTGATCATTTCTGAATCACTTGTGGTGCCATTCTCCTTTATTATTATTATTATTTAAAGCTTTTATTTATTTTTGAGAGAGAGAGACAGCGTGAGCAGGGGAGGGTCAGAGAAAGAAAGAGTCATAGGATCTGAAGCAGGCTCCAGGCTCTGAGCTGTCAGCACAGAACCCATAGTGGGGCTTGAACCCATGAACCGTGAGATCATGACCAAAGTCGAATTGGGATGCTAAACCAACTGAGCCACTCAGGTGTCCCCATTCCCCCTTTTTTTGAAGAATAGTGTACCATTTTAACCACATAGTTTTATTGTCCAGGACTGTAGAATCCCAGAAGTTGAAAGTCTTTTTTTTTTTTTTTTTAATTCTATCTCTGTTCCCTTTGGTCCAAACTGGCAGCATCTTGAGGGTCTTGGCAGCGATAACCTCATCTCTACTGTGGACTTCTATTGTGATGGGGGTTAGATCTGTAATTTACACTCATGCTAAACTATCTATCTATCTCTTTATTAGTCTCCTTACCAAATGGCTGTTCAGTAACATCGCTAGTATTTTCATCATAA
Source organism: Suricata suricatta (assembly GCF_006229205.1). Taxonomy (NCBI): domain Eukaryota; kingdom Metazoa; phylum Chordata; class Mammalia; order Carnivora; family Herpestidae; genus Suricata; species Suricata suricatta. The sequence continues at coordinate 87,485,430 of NC_043700.1, read as the reverse complement.
AAATTTTCTCCGGGCACCCGGGTGGGTTAGTTGGTTGACCTTCTGACTTCCGCTTAGGTCATGATTTCACAGTTTGTGAGTTTGAGCCTCCCCTCAGGCTCTGTGCTGACAGCTCGGAGCCAGAGCCTGCTTTGGATTCTGTGTCTTCCTCTTCTTCTGTCCCTCCTCCACCTGTGCTCTCTCTCCCTCAAAAAAATAAACATTAAAGAGCAACATGAGAAAGCTTTCTCATTTTATACAGTATGGATATGTACAGAACTTTCCAAATACTCAATATCTTGTTCTTTTTTGCCTATTTCAATTTATCTCTTTCCTTTCACGTTTTAAAACAAAGCAGAAAGGAGAAGCAAAGCCAAACCTTCAACATTATGCCGTTGAGAAAACAGTATGGAAGTCCCCCCATCCAATAAGTTCACTGTTGGGTATTCACCCAGAGAAAACATAAATGCTAATTTGAAAAGATACCTGCACCTCTATGCTTATTTCAGAATTATTCACAATAGCCAAGGTATGGAAGCAGCCTCAGTGTCTGCTGATATATGAATAGATAAAGCAAATGTGTATATAATCACAATAGAATATTATTCAGCCATGAAAAATGAAATTTTGTTATTCACTCAAAGGATACTATTTCAAATGAAAAAAGTCAGAGGGCACCTGCTTGTCTCAGTGAGTTAAGCATCCAACATTGGCTCAGGTCATGATCTCATGGTTCCTGAGGTTGAGCCCCACATCAGGCTCTATGCTGACAGCTGAGAGCCTGGATCCTGCTTGGGATTCTGTGTCTCCATCTCCCTCTGTCTCTCTCTCTCTCTGTCACTTGCACTATGTCTATCTCTCTCTCTCAAAAATAAACATTAAAAATTAATAAATATACAAATTAAAAAATGAAAGAAGTCAGACAGAAAAAGACAAATACCATATGATTTAATTTACATGTGGAATCTACAAAAAAAAACACAACAACAAAAATAAGAGAGAAACAGACGCATAAATACAGAAAACAAACTGGTAGCTACCAGAGGAGAGAGAGAATTGGGAGGATTTGGAAATTCTTGGTGCAGCTGGGTGGCTCAGTCGGTTAAGCATCCAACTTGTGTTTCCCTCTCTCTTTGCCCCTTCCCTGCTCATGCTTGCTTGCTCTCTCTCTCTCTCTCTCTCTCTCTCTCTCTCTCAAAAATAAACATAAAAATACTTTAGAAATTGAGTACAGTGTTGTAACCTGACAAGATTGAACTCACTCAGGCAACAGTCAGGTAGGGAAATTTAGAGAGCTTTAATGCAGATTATTTTAGTTCAGCCGAATGGCTCCGAGTGGTGTAAAGTACTCAGGGCTGGAGCATGGGATTTTTAACGGTTTTTCGAGCACGTCATTTATTAGTCAGCCAATTGCAGGTCATAGCACCTTATAGTAACCAGTAATATCTTTACGCATACATACTACTTTTGGCGGGAACCTATCGGTTTTATTGTTCTTTGTCTCTGATGAGGTTTGAAATGACCAATCACAGCACAAGGGGAGGGGGGAGCAAGCAGTTTTACAGAAGCAAGAACTTTCCCAATAAAAGGGGAGTGGTTACCTGATAGAGAGTCCTGGGAAACAAATTTAGCAAGCAAGCAAGCAAGCAAGCACGTGCCGCAGCAGATTGCGAAGACAATGTGCTAGTCTTGTTTGTTCAAGACTCAAGGTTACAAAGTTGTTACATATCTTTTCCCCCTTCTGCTAGTTTCTTGTTATTGCTAAGGTTCACAAACAGTGGAAAATTTTCTGTTGCCTCATCTCCCACTGTCTATTGTCTTAGTTCCCTGGTTAGGATGGTCTCTAATAGGGCTCTTGGGTGCCTCAGTCCATTAATCTTCTGACTTGATTTTTGGCTTAGATCATAATCTCACAGTTTGTGAGTTCAAGTCCCACGTGGGGCACTGCTCTGACTGTGTGGAGCCTGCCTGGGATTCTCTCTCTCTCTCTCTTTCTCTCTCTCTCGCTACCCCTCCCTGCTCTCTCACAAAAAAATAAGTAAAATTTTAAAAATTAAAAAAAGTAAATTGAGTACACAATAAATAAAAACATGAGCGGGGCACCTGGGTGACTCAGTTGGTTGAGCGTCCGGCTTTGGCTCAGGTCATGATCTCACAGTTTGTGGGTCAAGCCCTGCGTCAGGCTCTATGCTGACAGCTAGCTCAGAGCCTGGAGCCTTCTTCCGAATCTATGCATCCCTCTCTTTCTGCCCCTGCCCTGCTAACGTGGTCTGTCTCTGTATCTGAAAAATAAATAAATGTTTTTTTAAAAAAAGAAAAACATGAGAAAAAAATAAAGATATGCATACTTTTCTCAAAAAATTCAGGATGCTTAGAAGATAGTATTTAGAATTCAGGCAAAAACCAGAGTTGGACACAAAATTTTAAGTGTCTTGAAAAAAATTGGTTTAACTGAAAATAGGAACAGACTAATACTTTCGAACAGGAAATTATCTTTAAGAAAATATTTGTCTAATGTTAGTATCTGGGATATAGCAATTATAAAGCCACTTATGTCCAGTGCTGCTTATATGATTCAAATACAAAATGACAGAGAGCAGAACTGTCACTCCTACAACTACCATCAGTTACTGCTCCACACACACTATTGCTGATAAAATAACAAACAATAATTCATAAAAGTTGCCCATATTCCAGTCATTGTCCTAGGACTTCAGAAGCGCTATATTATTTTATTCTGCAATATTCTTCAGTACTAAATAGATAAACATATATATATAAAGCAAATATATAAATGTACTTGACACCCTCAAGATCGTAGAGTCTAATACACCCAATGCCACTCGGGAAATAAGTAAGGGAGCTGAAGGAAAGAAGGAATGGCGATGTATAATTAGTTTTCTAAAAAAATTCTTATTTTTGTATGTTTGCTTTGTTTTTTATTATTTATTTTTAAATTTATATTTAAATTCTAGTTGGAGGGTGCCCGTCTCTCCACACCCTCGCCAGCATCTATGGTCTCTTGATTTGTTCATTTTAGCCACTCTAACTCGTGTGAGGTGGTATCTCAGTGTGGTTTTGATTTGTGTTTCCCTGATGATGAGTGATCTAGCTTCAAGAAAAGCAAGCAGTTAGTAGTGCTTAAGAAAAATTGATTCTGTATCTAATGGATAGTTGATACCTGTCACAACACAGCATTTTATATACTGTTAAGTGAAACTGCAATACAATCTAAGTATTTTGGGAGTGTTTGCTGTATAATTGGATTTAATGAAATGTTTAGAGGTGCAGTAGGCATGACTTTGAGTAGATAATGAAAGAAAATGCAAAATGTTTATTGATTTATGATGTGGTTTCATCTTAGCTTGGCCAAACCATGCAGTATTTAATACATAGTAGCAGAATATTTACTATTGAAGCTTGAAAAGATGTGAGTTCTTTGTGTGCAATCTTTCATTTATGCATGTGAGAGGGTTTTCTTTTCTTAATATTTGTACATTGTAGTTCTTGTTTTTGCTTGTTGGGGGCGTTTGCTTATTTAATACATTCTGTCAGTTACAGAAATTACATGCTGGTTTTTTTCCCCCTAGAGAGTGTGTCTTGGGTTTTTCCCTTATTATTTTCTTTCCTTTTTTTTTTCTCTTCTTTTTTTTTGCTGGTGGTGGTGGTTATGTTTAAGTGAAGTTGCTTTTACAACACCAAAGACTTAATCATCCATTTCCTACATAAAAGGTAGCTACTTTTTTGCATGGACCTCAAGTATATTGTAGTATAGAGGTGGAATTTAAGGAAAGGTATTAAGCAGGCTGTGTTTTAGCTTATGGGCAAGTAATAAATTGTATCATTTATCTTGAATGTATCATAGGTAAGCTGCTATATAACGATTACCACTTCAGATAGCTGTGAAATTAGGTGATTAACTAGTTGTTACTTAACCTTCTAATTTCTGTATAAGTCTAATTACATGAAATAGAAGTTGGTGTTTTGATTTTTTACTTTGCTTTTCTGTTTGGAGTGTCATTGTAACTACTGAATTGTAAATGATGGAAAATAATTGTATATGTTAAAAAAATAAAAAAATAAATAAAAAATAAAAAGAAAAAAATAAATTCTAGTTGGTTAACATACAGTGCAATGTTGGTTTCAGGAGTAGAATTCAGTGATTCATCACTTACATACAACATTATTAATTTTTTTAGATTAAAAAAATGTTTACTTGTTTATTTTGAGAGAGGGAGAGAGCATGAGTAGGGGAGGTGGTGCTGGAACTTACAAACTGCAAGATCATGACCTGAATGAAAGTCAGACACTTACCATCTGAGTCACCACAACATAATTACTTTTTAACAAAAGATTTCCTCTGCTGAGAAAAGATTGTTTTGGTTGGCTGCACTGTCCACAGGATCAAAGTACATGGTACTTATCCTGTGTACAGGATATACTGAGCTACAGAGTTAAAGGAAAAAAAAAAGGCCTTTTATGTGTGACTATCAATATATTAGAATGTAAAACCAATTTACATTGCCATAAGAAGTAAGTATTTAAGAGTGTCTCTTCACCTACTTAGCGGATCACAGTGGTTCTTATTATTTTTGGTCAAATTTTGCCATTTTGAAAAGCAAGGTGCAAAATTTAATATTTATAAAACGTTTTATTAATAATGAAGATATTTTGATTAAAAATTTTCTAGGGGTACCTGGGTGGCTCAGTTAGTTAAGCATTCAACTTTGGCTCAAGTCATGGCCTCATATCTTGTGAGTTCGAGCCCCGCATTGGGTTCTGTGCTGATAGTGTAGAGTCTGCTTCAGATCCTCTGTCTCCCCCACTCTCGGCCCCTCCCCCACTCATGCTTTCTGTCAAAACTAAACATTTAAAAATTTAAAAATAAAATATCCTATTGACTATATGTATTTTTTCATTGAGCTGTCTTTTCATTTTATAGAAAATTATTTATATGATTAAAGAAATTAACCCCATCGTTTTATTTAGATTCCTTTGTCTGCCCCTCCCCCACTCACTCTCTTCCAAAACTAAATAAACATTGAAAAAATTAAAAAGTAACAGTATTCTATTGGCTATGTGTATTTTTTCAATGAGATACTTGCTAATTTTTTTCATTTTATAGAAAATTATTTATATGGTTAAAGAAATTACCCCATATTCTTATGATACTTTTGATTTGCCATTTTTTCTTAAACATACCAGTGATATTTTCAGTTACATGTACTAATTCAAACCAATTCTACTAAAATTAGCTTTTTTCTCCTCATTCTAATAATTATGAAAAAGGCTAAAATGCTTTTGTGCCTCATGAAACTCATTATTGTTTATTTTCACATCCATATAAATGAGGAGAATTCTAGATATCAATTAGAGACAGACATAATAAACCCCGTGAGGCATTATTACAGTGTAAAGAAACTCTGAAGAATTGAAAAAACTCAACATTATAATTTACTTTATTCCATATAAAAAGAAAGTATTTGTAGTAGTCAGCAAATAAACAACAAAAGAATAAAGATTCATAGCACTGAGGGAAAAATAGATGGGGATCTCCTAACAGTGTTTCAATATTCTTGCCATTGTCAGTCTTTCTCTCACAGAGAAATTATGAATAAAATGTCTTAACTAGGTATCTGTGCCAATAAAATTGACAAGATAGTTGCAGAGAAGCTTTCAAATCCATTGCAAAAGCAATTTATATTCAGTTTACACTCGTGTACATTTAAAGAATAACATTGGGATTTAGCTTTTTCTAAGTAGTCTTGGAATGAAGTTCACCAACATTGATTTAGTCAGTACAGTAAAAGTATGCTTTTTGTGATTTTTTTCAGGTGTAAAAACATGCTTTACATTATAGCAAGAATAGGAAAAAATCCATACTTGTTCTACAGATATCCATTGGCATTATATACAAATTTGTTTAAAAAAAAATGCAAGTCTAATGTTATATAATTAGACCACTAATTCACTTGAATATATCTCTATCTGTATTATCTGTATCTATATGGTAAATGTTAGTATTGTTAACATTTTGTGTGTGTGTGTGTGTGTGTGTGTGTGTTTGTGAACACATAGTGTGTTAACATTTAAGAAACATTTTAAAAACTCAAGACAAGCAAGAACAATTGAATTCCAGGATCCTTCACTGTTATAAAGAACACCTTCTTGGGGAGCCTGGTTGTCTCAGTCAGTTGAGCGTTGGCTTCGGCTCAGGTCATGATCTCACGGTTGGTGGGTTCGAGCCCCATGTCAGGCTCTGTACTGACAGCTCAGAGCCTGGAGCCTGCTTAAGATTCTGTATCTCCCTCTCTCTCTGGCCCTCCCTTGCTCGTTCTGTCTCTCTAAAATAAATAAAAACATTTTTAAAAATTGTTTAAAAATAAAAAAGAACACTTTTTTATTTTCTGAGTATTTTTGTTTTCTTGGAATAGCTTAAAATGGTTCATCCACATTTTTCTCCATTTACCTTCTCAAAATATAGAAAATGTCATCTTCTTGCAATGGATTTCACCTTACACTGGAGAATGAGATTAAAGCTGTGCCTAATTGGTAAGAAGCACTTAATTCAGTCTTTACTATTGACAGGAAATTGTGTTGATCCATCTCAGCTAGAACTTAATTGGGCTAATAGCAAATACTGGGGGACCAGGGAGTAAAAGGTGTTGGAGGACTTGAATATAATGCATCTATTTTATATAGAAATGAAATCCATATACTATATTTGCTTGTGGTATGTAATAATTTATAAGACACTTATTGTATAAGAATCCATATATTAAACCTTACCTTTTAATATTATTATATATTTATAACTTCTGTAGGAGTCAGGATTCTCAAAAAAAATCCAAACAAACAAACAAAAAAACAGAACCAGTAAAGATATATTTTAAAAATAAATTATTTTAAATATTTTTTCATTTTGATAGAGAGAGAAAGAGCAAGTGGGGGAGTGGGTTGGAGGGAGAGGGAAATATGAATTTTAAGCAGGCTCTATGCTCAGTGCAGAGCCTGATGAGGGACTGTATCTATGTCCCTGTGATCAAGACCTGACCCCAAATCAAAAGTTGGACACTCAACTGACCAAGCCACGCAGGTGTCCCTAAAAATTCATTGTTTTAAGGATTGCTTCACCTGATTATGGGGGATGACAAGTCTGAAATTTGTAAGACAGGCCGGCAGGATGGAAAGTCAGATAAAAGTTGATGTTGTTGTCTCAAGTCTGCAACTGGTAATGTGGACAGGAAGACTGGAAATTCCAGCAAGAATTCTATTACAATCTTAAGTCAGAAGTCCTTCTTCTAGAGAAACTTCAGTTTTTGTTCTTAAGGCCTTGAAATTAGTGGTTAAGGCCTACTCACCTTATCAAAGATAATCTTCTTTGCTTAAAATAAACCAATTCTAGACGTTAATTTCATATACAAAATACCACTGCAGCAACATCTAGTGTTCTCCCAAACTGCCAGGACCATGACCTAGCCAAGTAGGCATCTAAATCTAACCATCCCAACTTCATTGTGTGGCAGCTCCTGTCAAGATTTGTATATGGCAGCAATTATTTATTGAACAGAATAATTTCTTAAGCATTATATATTTTAGATACAGTTGAGTGCTCAAAACTATATAATGCACGTAAAAACAAGAAGATCTGAACTATAAATTTTTTTAAAATAATGAATTAAAACAAGACAAAAGTTCAGTAGTTAAATGCTCAAAGTGGAGGTATAAAGAACATTTTTGAATTAATGGTTCCTTAGACTACAAAATAAGTTTCAGTTGAAAAGCTATATAATTACTTAAAAATAGTTGAAGATAAACCAATAAAAAGGAGCTGATGAAAACCTAATAGAAGGGGCACCTGGGGGCTCAGTGAGTTTAGTGTCTGACTTCCTCTCAGGTCATGATCTTACCATTTGTGGAATCGAGCCCCACATCAGGCTCTGTGCTGATAGCATGGAGCCTGGAGCCTGTCTCAGATTCTCTATCTCCTTCTCTCTCTTCCCTTCCCTTGTTCCTGCTCTGTCTCTGTCTCTCTGTCTCTCTCAAAAATAAACATTAAAAATTAAAAAAAAGAAAGCTTGATAGTTAAAATAATGAATACTTAAAACAACCAATATATGCACCAAATATTTAGTTTGTAAATAAAACATTAAAAGAGAGAATTACTTATTGGAAAGTGAAAAAATATAATTTTAGTTTGAACAAATGGGTTGACCAAAATAATTAATATTAAATGTATTCTATTATACACAGTTTTTCATTGTCATATCTCACATTCCCATGTTAAATTCTCAAGTGACTTGATTTCATTTTAAAAGTTTTCAAAGGGTTCTCAACCTAAACCACATTTTAAATGGAATTGATTAAGAGAATATAGCAATATTTTACAGAATTCAGGGGTCATCTTCTGCATTATTACCCTGTGGAAAAACTGTGTGCTGGATAAACAATAAACATTTCAAGAGAAACAGCAAGTTCCACTTGCTTTTCAAAAACAAATTAAATCCATTTATGAGAAAATCTTTATAAAGCTGACAAATTTGAGCTATCAAATACCCTTACCTATGAGACAGTGTTTACAATTATTTTCCTTGTGAGAAGAACACTTCTCTTTATTTCTCTGCTGCATCCTCCTCAGGCCAGCAGCAACATACAATTCCTTTTTTTGTTTCTAGGATTGGTCAGCAACAGTTTCAACTGAAACTGAGATTACTTAAGGGACAGGAAAGCATTTCCAGTGGCATTAAAAATTGATTATCTTTCAAAATAACTTAAAAGTATTGCTTTATAAACTATTTAAATATGATTTCAGTTTTAAATTAGATGTGATTACTATAATATTGTCATGAGTGACTACAAAAATCACATCAAAATAAGTTAAAACTAGATAAATATAAATTGCACTGTATTCAGAGCCATCCCTTGGGGTTCTGGCTCTCACTGCTGCTTTAGTTGTTTTGATATTGTCAACTTTGTACTGACCTTTAGTTGAAGTGAAAATTATCACGAATATGCCTTTTACCTTCCCCCTTGGGGTCATGATCTTAAACATGTGTTTTTTTCTTTCTTTTTCTTTAAATTTTTTTATACTTATCTATTTTTGAGACAGAGAGAGACAGAACACAAGTGGGGGAAGGGCAGAGAGAGAGGGAGACGCAGAATGTGAAGCAGGTTCCCGGTTCTGAGCTGTTGGCACAGAACCCGATGCGGGGCTCAAACCCACAAACCCTGATTTCAGGACCTGAGCTGAAGTCTGATGCTGAAGTGACTGAGTCACCCAAGCACCCCTGTTTTTTCCTTGAAAATTTAAATTTTGCTCCAAAAAAAAAAAAAAAGACAAACAACTGCAATAATGTGTGTGTACTCTTAAACGTGCCTTGATGTAACTGGATAAAACATAGAATAAAAAAAAATAGGGAGGGGTTATTTTATTCGTTCAACCATAATTTTAAACTTTTGCTATTGGCTAGTTTATTGAGTATGTGAATAATTGAATTTAGTTTAGTTGAAATACAAGTTATGAGATATATTCCTCTTTGTAGTTCTATCTAAATGGTTACATGTGTTTATTTGATTTCAGTAGTGAAGCAATTATATATATAATATATATGTATATATATAGACTCATATATTAATATTTTCCCCCGAAAAACTTCTATTATTGATATAGCTAGTCTTCTTAAAACCAACCATCATGTGAACAAGTGCAAACTTGAAATAAAATTAACAATTCCCAGGAAACAATAAGATAAACTTAAAATAATGTGTAAGGGTGCCTGTGTGGCTCAGTCGATTAAATATCCAATTCTTGATTTCAACTCAGGTCATGATCTCACAGTTTGTGAGATGAAACCCTGCATTTGGTTGTGCACTGACAGCACAGAACCTGCTTAGGATTCTCTCCCAGCCCCTGCTACCCCTTCCCTGCTTGTGCTCACTCTCTCTCTCTCTCTCAAAATAAGTACATAAACTTTAAAACAATGCATGTAAAAATGTTTCACTTGGTCAAATTTTAAAGTAATATTTGAGAGGTAGGAAATAAAATACATTAAAATCTCAATTTATATAAATGTCTACAATTTAAAAAATCCTCCACTTCATAAGTAATATTTATAGATAATATCTCATTTTATATTCCAACTTCTGAGTTAATACTATTATACTCATTTATAAGGAAAACCCTAATTTTAATAGCAAAAGGTATCTCCTTCCACCCACAACCCCTGCGCACCCCATCATTATCCTAAACTGTTTCATATTTTGAGTGATAGTTTTACTAATCTAATTCTGCATGCGAATCCCAGAGTCATGTGAACATATTCACATTATTTCTTGTGACATGTTTTGGAGGTTTATCATCTGCCTGAATGGACTGGTGTCTAGAATATGAGGAGAGTAAGCCGTAAACTTGTCTTCAAACCTTCAGACCTACCGAATGAGACATAGAAACTAGAATCCTCATTAAACAAAGCCATCATTCCATTCTCTGGGAACTGCAGGACTCACCCACTCCCTCCCTCATGTTAGGGGACGGTGAGAATGATGCAGAGCAGAGGACAGTAATGGTTAAGAGTATAGGACTGAGAAATCATGGGGCTGGATATTAATTCTGCCATTTCAAGCCCTACAGCCTTGAGCACAGTGTTAAGTTTTCTAAGCTTCGGTCTCTGCCTGGGGACTGTAATAGCATTTGTAATAGCACTGTTTTGAGAGTTAAATGAGGTAATCCACTAAAAGCAGTTAGCTTAGTGATTGGATATAATAAACAGGCCCAAAATGTGAGCCAGGTGATTGGTTATCAACTGAGGCATTTTAGATTCATTTTCATGTTGATCCCAATTTGAGGGATATTTCACTGTTAATTAGTACTGTGTTTCAAATAGTTAAATTCTATTTAGTTCATCATAATAAAAGGAAAAATTCTTTTAAGGGAAGTGACTTCTTTTTGATATTCCTTGACATTTTTTTTATTGGTATGATATCTATAGCAATTATCATGGCTAATAAATAAATAACTGAATCAACAATTTTGCTAAACAACCACTCTTTTTAATTAAAATATAAGACAAAAAAAAAAGAACTGAAAAGGATTTAATTCTCTAATTAGAAACACACGTAAGTCACAGCTGGTGTTTATCAACTCAGTCACACACCTGGTCTACCACATATTTTAAACTGATTTTTTTTTATATTGATGTTCACTATATATGCAGCCATCTCTCATTATAAAGCTTTGTAATTAATGTTTTATGTTTTTCAGAACCTACATTATATGCTACATGGCTCATTTGGCAGAAGCTACATTTTGAATTCTTAAAATGATGCTACAGAGTTAAATTTCTTTGGGAGAAAACTAAATGCATTTCACTATATAATATTTTGTTGTGTGAAAATTTACACTACTGTTTAGTAGGAGACAGATGGACATACAATTGCTTGACAATGAACCTAACACATCTACTTTTAAGATTCATGTCTGATTTGTCCACAAAAGAAATTTATTTCAATAATGTCAGCAAGAATAGAGTATAAATATTTAAGTCTTTACTTATTGCTTTAGTACTTACTTACCAAAGAAAAACATAATTCTGTTTTCATTACTGATAAGTTAAAAAGCTCACTATGTTTTCTTTCAGAATTTTTAAATTCAATTATTATGCAGGCATATGGTATATGCTGCTCATCCGCTAGTACTATACATTCCTTGCATATGATCTGTTCAAACACATTCTGGTATGACCTTAATATGTGCAGGGTTTTAGGATAAGGTTATTTTTTGAAAGGAAATATGTAAATCAAAGAGTAAGTCAATTTCTTATTGAAATAATTCAATTTCTTATTTCTCTTACACTCCTTCTCATTTTTAAATTTTTTTTTAATTTTTAAATTTTATTATTTTTATCATAGTTTATTGTCAAATTGGTTTCCATAGAACACCCAGTGCTTCTCTCCACAAGTGCCCCCCCTCCATGACTATCTCCCCTTTGCCCCCATCCCCCTCCTCCTTCAACCCTCGGTTCATTTTCAGTATTCAATAGTCTGTCATGATTTGTGTCCCTCTTTCTCCCCAACTCTCTTTCCCCCTTCCCTTCCCTATGGTCCTCTGTTAGGATTCTCCTGCTAGACCTATGAGGGCAAACATATGGTTTCTGTCCTTCTCTGCCTGACTTATTTCGCTTAGCGTGACTCCCTTGAGGTCCATCCACTTTGCTATAAATGGCCAGATTTCATTCTTTCTCATTGTCATGTAGTACTCCAATGTGTGTATATACCACATCTTCTTGATCCATTCATCAGGTGATGGACACTTAGGTTCTTTCCATGATTTGGCTATTGTAGGAAGTGCCACTATGAACATTGGGATAGATGTGCTCCTATGTATCAGCACTTCTGTATCCTTTGGGTAAATCCCTAGCAGTGCTATTGCTGGGTCTTATGGGACTTCTATTGATAGTTTTTTGAGGAACTTCCATACTGTTTTCCTGAGCGGCTGCACCAGTTTACATTCCCATCAACAGTGTAGGAGGGTGTCCGTCTCTCCACACCCTCGCCAGCATCTATAGTCTCTTGATTTGTTCATTTTAACCACTCTGACTGGTGTGAGGTGGTATCCCAGTGTGGTTTTGATTTGTATTTCCCTGGTGATGAGTGATGCTGAGCATCGTTTCATGTGCCTGTTGGCCACCTGGATGTCCTCTTTGGAGAAGTGTCTGTTCAGATCTTCTGCCCATTTCTTCACTGGATTATTTGTTTTTTGGGTATGGAGGTTAGTGAGTTCCCTGTAGATTTTGGATACTAGCCCTTTATCTGATATGCCATTTGCCACTATCTTTTTCCATTCTGTCAGTTGCCTATTAGTTTTTATTTTTGTTGTTTCCTTTGCAGTGCAGAAGCTTTTGATCTTGATAAGATCCCAATAGTTCATTTTTGTTCTTGATTAACTTGCCTTTGGGGTTGTGTCAAGGAGGAAATTGCTGCGATTGAGGTCAAGGAGGCTGTTTTCTGCTTTCTCCTCTAGAGTTTTTATGGTTTCCTATCTCACATTCAGGTCCTTTATCCATTTTGAGTTTACTTTTGTGAATGATGTAAGAAAGTGGTCTAATTTCATTACTCTACATGTTGTTGTCCAGCTTTCCCAACACAACCTGTTGAAGAGGCTGTCTTTTTTTCCCATTGGATACTCGTTCCTGTTTTGTCAAAGATTAATTGGCCATACACTTGTGTTCCCACTTCTGGACTCTCTATTCTATTCCATTGGTCTATGTGTCTGTTTTTGTGCCAATACCTTACTATCTTGATGATGACAGTTTTGTAGTAGAGGCTAAAGTCTGGGATTGTGATGCATCCTGTTTTGGTTTTCTTCTTCAATATTACTTTGGCTATTCAGGGTTTTTTGTGGCTCCATATGAATTTTCAGGTAGTTTGTTCTAGTTTTGAGAAGAATGCTGGTGCAACTTTGATGGGGATTGCAATGAATGTGTAAATTGCTGTGGGTAATAATGACATTTTAACAATATTTATTATTCTGATCCATGAGCACAGAATGTTTTTCCATTTCTTTGTGTTCTCCTTCAATTTCCTTCATATGTCTTCTATAGTTTTCAGCTATAGGTCTTTTACATCTTTGGTTTGGGTTTATTCCTAATTTATAAGGCACTTAAAATACTAACATCACTTTTCATACAATTTGGATGGTTTTTACTTAAACTTCCAACTTACAACCAAATACTTGCTTAAGAAAAATTATAAGGTAATATATAAATAGCAATGTCCTAGAGTACTCTTTCCCTTGAAACCATTGGCTAACAAGCAAACACATGAAGAGGAAAATGGTGTGAGGCTATTGTGAATAATTTGGTCTAGAGGACCAGTAGTCCTAAATGTAATCTTTTTTCTACAGCCAATTTTACCGCCTCATTTTAGACCTAAAGTCACCTCCAGATTGAAAGTGAGGTGTTAGGAACCATTTATCATGCTAGTGGATATCAAATAAAGCAGCAATAGCCATAATTATATTGCATAAACTAATTTTAAACCAAAGACCTTAACAAGAGATGAAGAAGTGTACTATATTATAATAAAGGGATCTATCCACCAGGAACATCTAACAATTGTAAATATTTATGCCCCTAACTTGTGACATTCAAATATATAAATCAATTAATAACAAAACATAAAGTAGGAGAAAGAGAAATCAAGGAATTGATCCCATTTATGATCGCACCAAAAACCATAAGATTTCTAGGAATTAACCTAACCAAAGAAGTAAAACAGCTGTACTCTGAAAACTATAGAACACGTATGAAATAAATTGAGGAGGACACAAGGAAAAGGAAAAACCATCCATGCTCATAGATTGGAAGAACAAATATTGTTAAAATGTCTATATTACCCAAAGCATTCTGTCTACACATTTAATGCACTCATTATCGAATACTGTATTTTTCACAAAGCTGAAACAAAATATTCTAAAGTTGTATGGAATCACAAAAGCCCCCAGATAGCCAAACCAATCTCAATAAAGCAAAACTGGAGGCATCACAATTAAGGACTTCAAGCTATATTACAAAACTGTAACCATCAAGACAGTATAGTTCTGGTATAGAAGCAGAGATACAGAAAAATTGAACAAAATTAATAAAAGCAGAAATGGACCCACAACTCATTGGAACCCACCTTTGGCAAAGAATGGAAAATATACAATGAAAAACAGATAGTCCCTTCAACAAATGGTGTTAGAAAAAATGGACTGCGACATGCTGAAGAAACTAGACCATTTCATATACCATGCACAAAAGTAAACTCAAAATGAATGAAAGACTTAAATGTGAGATAGGAAACCATACAAATCTTAGAGGAGAACACAGGCAGCAACCTCTTTGGCCTCAGCTGTAGCAACTTCTTATTTAATATGTTGCCAGAGGTATGGGAAACAAAAGCAAACATGAACTATTGGGATCTCAGCAAGGTAAAAACCTTCTGCACAGAGAAGGAAACAATCAACAAACTAACTGATAAAGTCTTGGTATCCAAAATTTAGAAAGAACTTACTAAACTCAAAACCCAGAAGACAAATAATGTAGTGAAGAAACAGGTAGAAGACATGAATAGACATTTTTCTAAAGAAGATATCCAGATGGCTAACCAACACATGATAAGATGCTCAACATCACTCAGTATCAAGGAAATACAAATTGAATCTATGATGAGACACCATCTCACATCTCAATACTATATATTTATATAATATAGGGTATATATATTAATATTAATATAATATATAGTATTTTACTCAGCCATATTAATATTATAATACATAGTGTGTATATATTATATAGAATATTACTCAGACATCAAAAAGAATAACATCTCTCCATTTACAGCAATGTGAATGGAGCCAGTGTATTATACTAAGTGAAATTAGTCAAAGAAAGACAATACTGTATGATTTCAGTCTTCTAGAATTCAAGAAACAAAACAGATTAATGTAGGGGAAGGAAAACAAAAAGAGATGGAGGCAAACCATAAGAGAGAGACTTAACTATAGAGAACAAACTGAGGATTAATGAAGGGAAGGTGCAGGAGGAGTGGACTGAATGGGTGATGGGTGTTAAAGAGAGCGGTTGTTATGATGAGAACTGGATGTTGTATGAAGGGTGATGATCACTAAATTTTACTCCTGAAACCAATATTACACTGTATGTCAACAAACCAGAATTTAAATAAAAACTTGAAACAAGCAAACAAATAAAAAACAAATAAATTTTAAAAAACAAAAAGAGAAGAATTTATTTTAGTATTATTCAGATATTATAATCAAATTCTTATTCCATTACTTTGCAAGCATCCTACTACTATGTATTTGAATAGTGCTTTTTAACATAATTTCAGTAGGTTTAATATTTAATAAAATAGTCTGAAATCTTCAAAGTTGCCCTCTATGTATAGTTAATTTCAAAGTATTAATAACTGTTTCTTCTCATTTTGACCATAATATTTTAATCGATATTATGTTCTGTGTACACATGCTAAAATACCAAATAAACTCATAGTGATGTTGTCAAATGGAGAATAATTTCATTTCTATTATTTTTAACATTTCAGTGTAGAAATATTTCTCCTCATTATATTAGTTAATGCCTTCTTGAAAAATATTTTAGAGCCTCAAACTCATCACATTACTTTTTTCTATGACTCCATTTAATGTTTCAAGATATTGGGTTGCTGGGAAACCATAGTTTTTTTTTTAATGTTTATTTATTTTTGAGAGAGGATGGGGAAGGGCAGAGAGAGATGGGGACAGAGGATCTGAAGCCGGCTGCCTGCTGACTACAGAGAGCCCCAGGCAGGACTCGAATCAGGAACTATGAGATCATCACCTGAGCTAAAATCAGACGCCTAACCATTTAATCCACTGAGCCACCCAGGCACCTCTGAAGTGTCAGATTCATTTACAAATATGCCCTAGTTTAATTAATCCATGCCATAAAAATGTAATTTAAAAATATTGCTTAAAAGTTTAAAATTCTATTTTTATTCAATAAATATTGCAACTAATTTGGATACAATTGAATTTTGAGTTCACTTCAGCCAGTAATAAGTGCTTCTCTACTCCGTAGATTTCTATGTAGAAAGAATATTTTTCTAATTGTGCATTTTACTTCACCAATTTTTTATATTGTAACTAAACAAAAATAGGTACATTATATTGAAACTTTAATATGAAAACTTTAATATCGAAACTTTTAACTGCACTTACAACAACAATAATATCATGCATTTCACTTTGGACAAAATAAAGTTCCAAATGCTTTTCTGGATGAAATTTTAAACCATTATTAGAATTAACTAGTTATCTGAACCATTGAAGACACTGATAGAAAATCTGTGCCCTTTAACTCTGCTAAGTTATTTTGTTGAAATAGCCAACAATTATACATAGAACATATAAAGCTGGAAAAAGCTTTAGCAAAAACAAAGGCAAGATCTACAAACTTATATAACTCTATTCACTGCACATAAGTTTCATGCCACACCGAGAATATAGAAAACTTCAAAGTACAAAGAAGAGTTCTTAAAAAATAAAATTGCAACTGATTTTGAATAATTACTAATAAAATACTTTGTTAAAAAATGAAAATTCTAGGGGCGCCTGGGTGGCTCAGTCAGTTAAGCATCCAGCTTCGGCTCAGGTCATGATCGCATGGTTCGTGGGTTCTAGCTGACTGCTAGCTCAGAGCCTGGAGCCTGTTTCAGATTCTGTGTCTCCCTCTCTCTCTGACCCTCCTTTGATCGCACTGTCTCTCTCTCTCTCAAAAATAAATAAAAAGCATTAAAAAATTTATTAAAAAAATGAAAATTCTAAGACAAGTGTTATGCTGAGGTGATAGTCCTAACTGGGGGAATGCCTTATGTGTTGAAACACCTAGGACTCTTTCAGTAGGTTTCATATCCTAATCATATATTCGTCTTCAAAATGTTTTGCATCCTGAAATCAGAATTGCATCTTCAGACCTCAAAATTATAGCATTTGATACATAGTTTGTATTCCTCCTTGATTTCAACTACTGCATATGTAAGGTCAAAAAAATACATTGTGAGATTTTTAAAAAGTTTAATTAGTAAATGAATTGAAATTGTACTTCAGTTATTATATATATATATATATACTTAAAAAAGTATATATATATATACTTTTTTTTCCATCCTGCTCTTCTGCCTTACCATATATAAGACTCTAAGTTTTCCTGAATGGAAATAAATTACCATAATTTGGTATGTTCCAACTTCATTATATTTTCTTCCATAGTTAGAATAGTAGCAGTAGGCTCTTCAAGTTAATTTAGATCACTTTTGAAAAATAAAAATACTTTAAAAAATGTTTATTTATTTTTGAGAGAGAGATACAGAGCATAAGCAGGGGAGGGGAAGAAAGAGGGAGGCACAGAATCCAAAGCAGACTCCACATGCTGGCTGTCAGCATAGAGTCCAACATGGGGCTCAAACTCATGAACCACAGTATCATGACCTGAGCCAAAGTTGGACACTCAACCAACTGAGCCACCCCGGTGCCCTGTACTTTTTTCTTTTTTAATGAATAGTTACAACTTCCAATAACTTGAAATGTTCTTATGAGTTCTCTAATAATATGAAAACTGGCAGCATAAGAATAGTTGAGGGAAAGCCATTACTCTTAATTTGGAACTTTGGTAAAATAGAAGGGGTTTGGACTATTTGAAACAAAACTTTAAAGCATTTCAGTAGGATGTTTCATTATAAATAAATGTGAAAGAATAAGAAATGTTCTAAAGATTACTTTTGGTTTGGTGAATGGAATAGGAAGACATGATTGTTGTGAGAATTGAATATGATAATTTATGGCAAAACATTTTCTGAAAGGGATTGAATCAATGTAAAGTATCATTAATATTCATCACATGGTTTGTGGTCCTTCATATGATTAATAATGAGATACACTCCAAAGAAAATGGTGTTACTGATACTAGTTTGCTCTTTAAAATTATGAATATGCAAACTCTCCAAATTTAGGCTAATAATATACCCTGACATCAAATGGAATAAGTCTTTTCTAATACAAATCTTGCTGAGGAGACAGGGGGCAGTGGAGAGCAGTATATTGTTCTGAACTGAGAAATTGTGTTTCTTAGGATAGTACTAGTTCCCAATATCTCCCATTATTTTATGTAAATTAAGAAATTTCTTCCATTTCTCCTTCTGTAAAATATATTTATAGATACTTTTCTTTCTTCATTATATATATGTATATATATCTCACATATAAACATTACATATATAAAGTATAAATAAGTACACACACAAACACACACACACACACATAACGTAATTTGTTAAGTTCAAAATACATTCTTAAGTAGTCTTTCACAGGTAGATTTTACTTCTGTCTTCAAGCGGAGTTAATATTGTTCACTTTCTTTCTGTTTGAAAAATTATCAAGGCCACATTTAAAATTCTTGAAAGCCTTTTCTCAAACTATTGTCTTTCCATATTATCTTGTGTTATTATCTTTTCCTTTTTGCTTTTCTTATTTTTTTTCCCCTAATATTTTCTGAAACAGTTCTGTATTCTGTTTTGGTTATTCTATGAATTTTATATTTTATCTCTTTTATGACCCTTATTTACCCTTGACTTATTTTTCCATCTTCTCCTCCAACAAACTGAAACAGCATTTTTATTATATAAGCCTTTGGCAATACTTTGCTAAAGTATATTGAATATAAACCTGTAGACAGATTTCTTCACTTTTTTATTAATAAATAAAATAATTTTGAGTAATTATTAAGGATGTAATAAAACATTGTAAGTATAAAATATTAAAATGCTAGAAATCATTAGAGAATATGACACACTTTTATTCTGGACTTTGTTTACATCAAATTATGAATCAGGTTAAAAATAATATGCTCTTATTTACTGTTTCTTCTAATTGACCACATATTGTTATTTCTATTTCCTTTGAATAATTAACAAAGGCCTACCTAAAAATAATCTTTATTAATATCCATAAAATACATTTATTCTTTTCTCTTTTTCTTTTATTCACAAACTATATACTACTCCACAAACAAAGCACTGTAAAATGTGTGCATTTAAATTACAAAACTTATAAAAGGTGCAATAAGTGACAATAATTTGAAAGCCCAGCAATTTTATATTGATAATATGGATTGTTTGACTCAATATTTACTTTCATCCCTTTTAAACATAACTTGTAGTATGGGGGTTGAATCTTCAGGGTAAAACTGCATTTCCTGGACCTTTTTCTAATTGAGATTTTAGGCATGGCTTAGATTCAGCCATCAAATTTTGAGGAAGGATTATGTTCCACGAAGAAAGAAGCATCTACTTTTGCAGATGCTGATTATGGAAGACAAATGTGACTTGGGGTCCAGCAGCTCTGGAACTGATGTTCTGATCTTAGAGACTGCTTCCTCTTGGCAGGTGACAGCTGATTCTATAAACAGCAATTCATAGTTGTGCTACTTCTTAACCGTCAGCCAGCAGATAGCACCTTCACTGGTCCTCTTCCGCAATGTGAATTCATGTTTGTTTGAGAGCTTCCATCTCCTTAGTTATTTCATAAGGTAGCTACAGTTTTAAATAGCTAACACAGTACTGTGGCTAACAACTAAAAGCATTAAATAAATGAGTCACTGGTATAACAGCTGTCAGCCACAGATTCTCACAAAAATGTAAATTTGGAATTTGCTATTGGGCTGGAAGGTATTAAAGTGAGGGGAAAGTTAGTCCATTAAACCCTGTGTTTAGTTCGCTTATCAAGGATGGGTACTGTCATTAAGTGTTATAAGGTGTTGAAGGCCAGACTTGGTCACCAAATCTTTACTGCAAAAAAAAAAAAATCATTAGGGGTTGTACAAGGAATGGAAAGACTCTGGGAAGTCTGGATTATTCAATTAACCAGGAAAATCATTTAAAATAAAAAAAAGAAAAGAAAAAAAATGCACCAATTATTAATTTCTCATCTCAAAGCAAAGTTCAAAGAAGTAAGGGTTTCTGTATTTAACATAAAACAATTATTTTCTGTCTTCTAACAATAGGGTTGCTCTACCTGAAAATGAGATTCCAAGTCACATTCTGTGGAGTCCTGAATTATGATGCAGATTCAACCTGCCTGTTATCTTGAGTGAAAGTCAGAAAATGTATAGAAATAGATGCACCCCAAAACTATAATAATGTGTTTAGAAAATGTAGATGACCTGGAGTACTTTGAAATACCCAACCCTACCAAGGTAGGGATTCGTGCTGGAATAAGCCAATTCCCTCTCTAACTGATGAATCACGCAAAATATTGCTTTTCAAGTCAAGTCAGGTCTTTCTATGTCATCCTTCATTTATTCCAGATTTAGATTAGAGTCCAGAAAATAAATATTACAGTGGGCTAATTATTAGGTTGTACCTTAATGAAAGGCTTACTTACTAAATAAATGCAAGTTTTCATCATTGATCAGAGGAATAAAGTGAAGAATGTGTGTATGAATGGGTTCTGAAGTTCCTAGAACATGGGATGACAATTTTAGAGTAGAATAAACTCTCTGATATGAGGGCGTATACTAGACATATTATATAAACATGCTTTCTTGATTTTCTGAGAGTGGTTCTAATGATCAAAGAGGTAATTGAAAAATAGATTCAGGGCTGCCCTCAGATAAATGAGATTGAAAGTCCAGAAATTCCTTGCTATAAAGTGACGACTACTTGTTAAGGCAGTCCTGAATGACAAGTGGGTAAGGGACTTCAAAGAGTATATTTGGATGTCCTCATTAGCAAGAAAGAAAGTTTACAATTGGAGGTTTATATCTAGAGTGATTTTTTTAATGTTGGTTATTTGTTTTCATGAATTATCAGATACTTGCTTAAATCAATAATAGAAAAGGTGGTAGATATACACAGATAAACCTCACAAAATGCAACCAGGCTATGATTGTTTCTATATGCTTCATATTTTTATGGGCATCTTAATAATCAAGTTAACAGTATGGTTCCCTGACAGAAATAATAGTTCTCCAGCCATCTTAATGGTCTATCAAATATGGTACATTCAATTTGCTGTCATTACAGGAATAGAGATTCTGCACTGGATCAACAATATGAATTTTTCTTTCTCATTGGGCATCTGTCTGTGACTACTGCTAAGTGTCTAATCTGCTAGCTTTAATGAATCATGATAAATTCTCAAAATAATGTATTTTAAGGAGCCTAAACAGTCATTGAGTGCCAAGTCAAGTATATCTGTCCCTTTCTTTCAAGGTGGGCATAGCAATTTTTCCTTGTTCTTTATCTTTATTAGTCTTCCTCACCAACACAATTATCCTGGAAACAATTATGTACCTAATAAATAATTAATACCCATATTCCACACAATAGTGTTCCAAAAGTGGGCTTTGTTTTATATGAAAAATGAGCTTGTGTTCAAAGGATTCCTGTACTGTGTAGCACACTAGCCTGGAAGCAACCACCATTATGGAATGGTAGCAGAGCCTCTTGAAAACTCGGTTACAGTGTCAGTACTCAGAAGCATCCTGCAGCTTAACTGTGTTTTTCTGAAATACACTATGGAATGATCTCTCTTTTATGATCAATGTGTATGATTCCCAAACCAAGAAAATGAGCACGGCATCTTGGTCTACTACACCTGATGAGCGACTT
Source organism: Suricata suricatta (assembly GCF_006229205.1). Lineage (NCBI taxonomy): Eukaryota > Metazoa > Chordata > Mammalia > Carnivora > Herpestidae > Suricata > Suricata suricatta. The sequence continues at coordinate 87,463,245 of NC_043700.1, read as the reverse complement.
GAAATTTCTGCTGTTTTCTATCTCTACTGTTTTGTACTTAGTTTACATGCAGGTCTTGGCATCCAAAGGAGACATATGTAAAACATTGTTCACTGAAGGAGTTGTTGATATAGTAATGTGGCCATTTTGGACACCATATGATCATAACAAAAGAGGCAGAAAAAGGGATTGGCTTGGGAAAAGGATCCTGATGATTAAGGGAAAATAATTATATTATTGATAAGATGAAAAGGGAGGTATCGTTTTGGAAATCAATCATTCTTCAAAGTGCCTCTAATTGCTTCAATTATCAATGTCCCCTGATAGATATTAATAGAGAAAAATGGCATACAATGCATGCAGACTCACTGAGTGCAGCAAGAGCCCAGATTTGACTCACACCAAGGGTTGAAGAATCACCTCAATATGTGGGTTGCTGTCAGAGATTCCACGGTAATGGTAGAAGGAAATGAAGACTGGCATACCCATGATTTTTTCCTTGTTCTTTTATGTGTCTATTTACGTTGATTAAGCTTTTTCTTCTATTATCTCTCTGCTCTCCGTGTTGTTTTCTTTTTAATCAGGTGTGCTTGTGTTGTTTAGTGGGGAGGTTAACACTGAACCAGAGGATAAATCACCTAAATACACCTTAATACAGTGACTTATGAGACCTCTGGGTGCCTGTTTTCATTTACAGATGCTGTAACTGCAATGCATTATACTTGTTTATTTTTGTTGTTCTTATCAGAAAGCTTAAATATGGGGGAAATGAATGCATATGAAATTGAATAAATGAAGGAGTTGACTTTAGAGAGATCATGTGTTGGCTCATTAACACTGATCCCATAACCTTTCCAGAATTCCTTCCTTTATAGAGTGAACGAGTTGATAAACACCTCCCACTGCCCTTTACAGCTTAGAATTTCAGATGTCATTGATCTTCTTCCAGTTCTTTTCCACATACCTTTCAACATGAACTTCATATGGATATATATAGCAAAAAGAAAGATTTTTTTTTAGTTTTATAAAGGAATATTTTTGATGACAGAGATCATTTGCAGGCTTGGTGTTCTTAACCTATTGTAGCTATAGGCAGCTTTCTGATATTCTAGCTTCCTGACTATAGCAGAGGTTTTATGCACTGACTTACTTATACACTGTAGCCTGGAGAATTTTTATCTCTGTAATTCTAAAATTACAAATTTATTTGGACAATAAAGAGCTGTCTCTGCAATTAATTATGAACTTCTCCCATTTCAACTGCTTTCAAAATTCAACACAATAATTCTTTGTTAAAACTGATGGAAACCTAATATAACTATCACAGGTGTCAAAAGCCAGAAATAAAAAGTATTTATCATAGCCTAAAGGCAACTCTACTGAAATGAGCAGAACCATTAGACTAGCTCCCATGAAAATATATTCATGTCCTCTTATGTGAAACTTGTGAAGAATTGCAATTACTCTAAGCTTTAGGAATACTTAGAAATAAAGCATGCCATGGGACATTATAGGCAGTAATAAAATAAATTCTGTGAACTTCAAATTCAGGTATCATGCCAAAACTGAAAGCAATAAAGTAAAAATAAATTCTCAGATATACGGTGGCAAGATACTGTGAATTTTCCTTATTTATTTGTATAAGTAGTAGTAAAATAACTGTTTTTTAGAACTATATTTAACACACACAGATTCTTTATTGGAAAATATATTATTAGGTTATGTAGCGTTTCAAAAGTGACTGTTCTTAATTTTTCTGCTTTAAATGGGCTAGTGTTGGTTGCTGAGCAACTTCCTAAAACTTACTTCCAGGGGTGTTGATTAGATTTTGGGGTGATGGTGAAGTTCAGAGCTGACAGCCAAGAATCAGAGCTGATTATATGTGCTCAGGTTTGGAGGGGGTTAGGGACAGTGTAAGTCCCTAAGGAATTTTGGAAACAAAGTTTCCAAGACCCTGAGGATCTGGCTGTGGTTAGGAAAATGTCCTTTATTACTGTTTAGTAAAACCTCAGTCATGAGAGCCTTCAGATTTATATCAGGGGCCATATGCTTGGAATATAACGGCCAACATATACTTAGGGGTTAAAGATGTAGAAGGTTGGAAAGGAATTTTTATTTGTTTATGGAGACTCACAAGATCCTGGAGGGGTCAGGATAATGTTAACTTAAGGTTGTTTTACTCCAGCAAAGTGTCATCATTAAGGCAGCTGAGCTCCTAGAGGAAGGTCAAGCAAGGTGTCAATGGGCTTTTGGCCATAAAGGAATTTAATTTTTCATTTGCCTTTGTTTACCACATCATCATGGCAAGCAATTTAACCTCCTTACATCTTGATAAGGGTGATCCTAAGGCTCTAGGAAACAGAGTGTATGGGTTTCCGGAGATAAGGCTATGGACAAAATTAACTTTTTCTTGCAGTTTACTGCGTTATCCATAAACTGAAGGAGACTCTTGTCCTGCATGACTGAGATCTTTTTCAGTCAAGCATTTGCTTTCTTTCTTTTCCCCCGTCTTGGGCAGCCAGGAGTGTTCCAGAAATATCACACATAACCCTCCTGGGGGGTGGGGGATGGGAGCAGTTAGCTTCTACTTTGTCCTTAGCTTGCCCCACGTTCCCTCATTAATGTGTCTTGTAGATCCCAGCATGTTAACAAAAAATGATGCCCAGAATATCATCCCTGTCTTATTCCTCATACTATTTCATGTAACTGATTTTCCTTTCAAACCTCTACTCATATAGCCTCCTCCACAATGTTTCTCCTTCACTTGTTGAAGGCAATACTGAGTTAGTGGACAATTTCTGAGTTCCTGAGATCTCCTATTTGCATATGTTTTATATACTTACTGTTGATGTGTAGTAAATATTGGTTGGTTTGTTGTCACCACTAAACTAACATCTCTAATGAGCATATTTTAAAGCTGTTTATCTCTATCTAGTATGGTCTTTAGCACAGAGCTGGCATTTAATCAGTGTTAACTGATTCACTGAAGTGATGAATACTGACTGTATATATCTTCTGACTGACTGAATGATGCAGCAGGAGTTTCTGTCAGTTGGGAAACACCATTAGATTTTTGTACTCAAATCATCTACTTTATGCATTATGTCAAAGACCAATCAATTCATTTGCATTCTAAAGCTCCTCCTTGTGAAAAGTGACATCATAAAGTACTTTAAGTTGCTTTGATCTGTTCCACATATTCACACAATAAACTTCAGTGACATAAGAATTTGATTCGAAAGGTAGAGGAAAGAAGGTAAAGATGGCAAATGGTCTCAGAAGAAGAAAGGTACCATTTTGAAAATTGATATAGCAATGGAAGTTGAAACTTAGGAGAGCAATCCAGTCACCTAATGCACATGACAATTCAGATGCAGTTTACACAGGCATTTTCTTATAGTGCATACAGGTTGCTATAACAAAATTAACACAGGTGGATGATAAATGACATGCATTTCTCATAGCTCTGAAGGTTGAAAGGCCACGATCATGGTACCTGCATGGCAGGAGTGTGGACCCTCTTCTGAGTTACAGACTACTCATTATTTTCTCACATTGTGGAGGGGATTAGAAAAGTTTATGGGACCTCTTTAATAAGGGTCCTAATCCTATTTATGAGGGCTCCACTTCATGAAAAGAGCACATTCCAAAGGCCCCAGCTAATGCCATCACAATGGGCATTAGACTGTCAGCATATGAATTTTGGGGGCACAAAAGTATTCAGACAAAAGCAAGCATCTATACTAGATTAATTTAAAACTACAGTTGGGTTATGGCCAACAGGGCAATGAAATACAAACAAACAAATAAACAACAACAACATGAAAAACCTCTAGGATCACAGACAGCATTTTGAAGTCAGAAAGGCGGAAACATTTCTCAAGGAGAGTTGTCCAATACAACAAGATGCAGTCAGAGATGAGAAGTGTGAAAAGAACTAGCAAGGTTTTAAGGAGAAGTGTCTCCCCCCAAAATGGATAGACTGCCAATGACCTATCCAAGTTTATTTATTGACTGACATCTTCCTTGAAATTGAGTACTGAGTAAACAACATAAGTAAATGATACACTTCTGATGCTCTCTTTTTTTTTAGTAATAAGTAATTGTAAAGAACACCTTATGGGTGTGATGAAGCTGTTAATCTACCCTCAGTCCTACCATGATAGATTTAGGAAGAAAAATCAATCTGAAATTCCAAATGGACATAATTAATACTTCAAGCAAAGAGAGATTATAGAATTTTTTTAAAAATCGAAAAATAAACAAAAGCTTACATAGTTGCTACTACCCACAGCTTTATCTCTGATCTGACAATTTTAAATTTGAGTATATTATGTATACCAGCTAATTTTAAATTGGAAGCATTTAGGTAACCATTTGCAATTATTATAGTTCCCTATTTGTTATTATCAAATATGTTGCTTATGCATGATTAGGTAACATTACAGTTACCTCCAAAGTACTATTTCTCAATACTACAGTAGCCTCCAAAGTAATATTTCTCAAATATTCATTTCAACTTGAATCACATATATAAAATTCAACTTGAGTCAGTGATATTAAATTCATATACTCACACAAACCAAAAATGACAATTTGTGGATAGTTGCATATACATATAAATATAGATATAGATAGGTATGTAGGTTGTAATATATATGTATATATAGGTTGTAAAGGCTATGTTTGTACATGTAAAGATTAGAATTATATGGAGTAAACTCTTGAGATAAAAGGTATTTATAAAGGTAACAAAAGTCATCTAAATAAAGTAATATATGCTACGAAAATTATAAGCATATTTCTTTATATCCCAGAATTATTTTGGAGCACTATTAATTATTTTTGCAGTTGCAAATTGTGTCCATATAATTTATTCCTTTTTTAAATGTATTTTTCTTATTTAGGACTTATTTGTGTATTTAAATTTGGTTTAATAAATTATACAGAAATATTCTTACCTCTCTGGTTGTGGATTTACTTTGCTTGGAATAGCTCTCTTAACACACACCATTTATACATAGAACATTATGTGAAGTGTATAAGCTTTTAATTATGTCTTTGTTTCTAAATAGCTACTTAAATTTAATAAAAATAATTCGACCTCTGAACGATTCCCTATCAGCAAAATAAGGCAGATGAATTATAGTTTTTTTTCTACTTATAAAATTTTATACTCATATCAATTATGGTACTGGATATTCTTTAAAATTTTTTTCAATAGCAATAGCATGAAAATCTTGATTATGGTGTTTTTTATTCTCATAAAGATAGGAAACATAAATGGAAATAAATGAATTAGTAAAATATAATTAGATAATACTAGGATATAAGCTATAGTATCTGTCTCTAGATCATTTATTATAATAGAAACTGCCACCTCTATAGATCTTTTTTCCCCTTGTTCTGAAAAAAAAATATTTGAATAAATTGGAATAAAGAATTTCATCTTTGGTTTCAAAAAACTTCATTTACAATAGATTCCCTCTGAGAAACTGAACTAAATACAAACCTAAAATAAAACTAATTTGATACAATTAATCTAATATTTATTTGATGAATGAGTAAGTAATTTCCTACAGCAATCTTGATAAGTGAGCATCAAATATGGTTCCAACCCAATCAAATATCAACAATTATATAATCAAAAGTTACATAAGAAGTTTATTTTGATCTGAAAATACCTACGTTCTACCCATTATTTCTTGCATTATAACTGACAGAAACTTATAGAATTAAAAGAATGGGCATTTGCAGCTGATATCGCTAAGATATTTGATGAGTCACCTGGCCATGTCTGCTCTAAGATTGTTTCATTCACGTGTGTGGTGATTGGCTGTCTCTTTGGCTGTATTGGCTGATAGAGGATGAGCCAAGACCATTGTCTCATAATCCAGCGGGTTACTATTGCTTTCTTTATATTTGGCAGCAGGTCTGAGAGAATAAGTAGAAACCCAAAAGACCTTTTTTTAGCACAACAACCGCTTTTTTCCATTCTATTTTCCAAAGCCAGTCATAAGCGCAGCCTAAATTTAAGGGGTGGAACATAGACCCCACCCCCTTAATAGCTGCAGCTGCAAAGTGATATTGCAAAAGTCTTGGATATATAGCACTGATGAACTCTTTTGAAAGCAATTGGTCATAAAGATTAAGGGGAAAATACATTGCTTGGAAATAGAACCAAACCTATCAAAGATATTAAACTATAATGAAAGACACAATAAAGTAGCAATGGCCATTTTGAAATATATTGTTTCAATATTTGTTTAAAGTTTGGAAAAATAATTTTGTACATATGTGTTACATATATATAAACAGATCTATATTATATCTTCATGTCATAATAACATGAATAATTATCATTCAAATGTTAGGGTGCCAAATACGTATTTATCAATATTTATTTAAAAGAAGCAAATGACTTAGTACATCTTCAAACAACATTGAAAACAATAAAACTCACTTTGGGCCTTAGTAAACCTACTCATATCAAAATGTAGAGATATTAACTAAACTTTTAAAGTTTGAGAATAAGTTTACAACAAGCACAAAATAAGTAGCTAATTTTTAAAAAACATTTTTAATGTTGGGGCGCCTGGGAGTCTCAGTTGGTTGAGTCCGGCTTCAGCTCAGGTCATGATCTCACGGTTCATAGGTTCGAGACCCGCATTGGGCTCTGTGCTGACAGCTAGCTCAGAGCCTGGAGCCTGCTTCAGATTCTGTGTCTCCCTCTCTCTCTGACCCTCCCCTGCTCACACTGTCTTTCTCTGTCTCTCAGAATAAATAAATAAATAAATAAATAAATAAACAAACCTTTTGAATGTTTATTTATTTTCTGAGAAGAAGAGAGAGAGAGACCGAGTGTGAGTGTGGGAGGCCCAGAGAGAGAGGGAGACAGAGAATCCAAAACAGGCTCCAGGTTCTGAGCTGTCAATACAGAGCCCCACAAGGGGCTTGTACTCACAAATCACAAGATCATCACCTGAGCTGATGATGGGTGTTTAACAGACTGAGCCACCCTAGCACCCCACAAATAGATTATTCTCAATTGCAAATTTAATTTTCAATTACTTTTGAAACAGAAAGCCACTCATATTGATAATTTTTGTTTGATGTCAAAGAGTTCTTTATAATATATATATTTTAATATATAGCTCAATGATCTTCAAGATTTCTTTTTATTTTAGAAATTTTACAAATTTCTTATGCTTTTCATGCTATTAATTATAACATTATTTTCACTTAAAACATAATAGCTAAGACGTTTACCATTCATAAGAATTATTTTATATAAGAGAATTTAAAAAGCTAGAAAGGGCTTCAGGAATTTTGAGTAAAACTTCTGCAATGAAATAAAAATATAAATGAATGCTAAAAAATAAAAAAGTGTGACTAACATATTTCCTATTATTCACAGGATATTAAATAAAATATAAAACAATTTAGTTGACTTTGAATTGAACAAATACTTTGTGACAGGGATTTTAGTAAAATGATTACATGTAATTATTATAACATTTTAAATACTATTTTTTAGTATTTCATTTTTTATTATATTTCTTAAAGTTTATTTAATTACTTTGAGGGCGAGAGTGGGAGTGGGAGTTGGGGAGAGGCAGAGAGAATGAGGAAGAGAAAGAATGCCAATCTGCACTGTCAGCACAGAGCCCGATGTCTTGCTCAATCTCACAAACCTTGAGATCATGATCTGAGCCAAAACCAAGAGTTGAACGCTTAATCAACCTAGCCATCCAGGCACCACTAATTAGATTTTGTGTTAGAGCAATTTTAGGTTTAAAGCAATATTGAGAAGACACTGAGATTTGTATATAGCCCCTCCCCCCACACACATAGGTTCCCCCATTATCAACAGTCTCCATTTTAGTGGTTCATTTGTTACAACCGTTGAATTTATATTGACACGTTGTTATCACCCAAAGTCTACAGCTTACATTAGCATTCACTCTTGGTGTTGTATATACTATTGGTTTGTATAAATGTATAATGACAAGTATCTACCGTTATAATATCATGCAGAGTATATTTCACTCCCTTAAAATTCCTCCATGCCCCACCTCTTCATCTTTCTCCAACTCTTGGCAATCACTGATCTTTTTAATCCCTCAATAGTTCTGTCTCTTCCAGAATATCATAGAGTTTGAATTACATCATGTAGTATTTTTAGATTGGTTTCTTTCACTAAATATCATCCGTTTAAGGCTCTTCCACATCTTTTCATGACTTGATAGTTCATGTCTTTCTAGTGCTGAATAATATTCCATTGTGTATATGTACCAGGGTTAATTCATTAATCTATTGGTTGCTTCCAACTTTGTGTAATTATGAAGAAAGTTGATATAAACATCCATGTGGAGGTTGGACATAGGGTTCGATTCATTTGAGTAAATACTGAAGAGTATTATTACTAGATCACACAAAAGAGTGGTTTTAATTTTATAAGAAGCAGCCTTCAAAGTACCTGCTATTTCTGCTATAGTGTTCTTTGGTCCATCCCAACTACAATATTCCATAATTTAGTGATAATATATATTTGAAAGTCCTTCTCTGACTTCTATTAAAGTAATTAAACGGCTCCCTTTTAGTAATTTCCCAAAGAATATTATATAAAATATACTTTCTTGTTTGATGCTTTTTCATATACTCAAATATTGGTGGTGACACTTTGGCTCCTTCCAATATACCATTCACTGAGAAATCCCATTATCTCCCTAATTACAGGGATAATATCCCTACACAACAGGAAATATTTTGACTTTAATAACTCAAGATCATAGGAAATATCACACATTAACCGCCATTCAGTTATTTAATAAGTTTTAATTAGTCTCTCACTATTTATGTTTCTTTAATATACAGAGGAGGCAATAAGATCAAATATGGCAGTTAAATTGTGAAAAAATTAGTGGTACACATAAATGCTAATTGACTTCAAGAAAAACAAAGGATACTATGAACTAATATATTCAGTTTATTTAAATAATGCTTAAAATTTTTAATACAAACTAAATCCAAAAGAAATAAAAATTATAAAAGTAGAAGATTAATATTGTTAGTGTTGCTTGTTTGTTTTTAAAATGCAGTCTAAGTAATAATAAAAAAAATAATAGCTGAGGTAAGGAACAACAAGGCACTGAAATTTCATTACTATGCCTGATTGCGGGGAGAAACTAAGATGTAAGTTGAGGTCAGAGTATCCTCTCAGGTTGTGATAAGTTTTAGTTGAATTTATTTCAGAAAACCAAGTTATTTAGCTATGTGTATTCAGGTGGAAGATTAACATAACCCCTAGATGCACATGGGAATCTCCTATGCTCAAATAAGTGGTTAATAAAAGATTTTTAAAGATTTATCTTTTTTTTTTTACATTTTAATTTATTTTTGAGAGATAAAGTGAGACAGTGTGAGCAGGGAGGGGCCCAGAGAAGGAGACACAGAATCTGAAGCAGGCTCCAAGCTCTGAGCAAGTGTTCAGCACAGAGCCTGATGTGGGGCTTGAACCCACAGAACCATGAGATCATGACCTGAGCTGAAGTCGGACACTTAACCAATTGAGCCACCCAGGCGCCCCAAAGATTTTTCTATGTATGGGAGTCAACACTCATATTCACCGATCCTGCCAAACCTGAAAAATCAGGGTCAGTACAATTGTATTCTTTATCTAATATCTCAATCAAGCTTTCTGTCTCAAAAAAACTGTAAAAGTTACCCATGTTTTTCAAAGGGGATAAACAACAAATTATAAAATTGGATAAATGTAGGGACTGGAACTGTCTCTGCTTGCTCAGCTATTCCTTTTCTTCTTTGGGATTATTTGCTTTCAAAGAGTTTACATTCTTCTCTGTTCCCATAAATGTAAGTTATGGTAAACACTATCTAAAATAAAAAGCCCATAGTTATCCAACCAACTTATGGCAGATGAGACTGCTTAACTGTGAATGTTGCATGAGGAAGCTCTTTACTGCCAAATATTTAAGTGATAACCTAGCCATTTTCAGTTAAAAAGGAAAATACTATTTTGATCTGTATATGCCTGAGTCCTATTTCTGCTTCTTGACACTTTAGAACTCAGAGAAAGAAGATGGGTACTACTAATTGGGCTCCTTCCAAACCTACAGTCACCACACATGTAAATTATTCACTATTTACTCTGGCTTGTTAGAGACAGAAATTTCTACATGGTTGGGTTGCTAGAGATGGAAATTTCTACAAGCTGGGTTGTTAGATATGGAAATTTCTACTTTGCTGGATTGTGAGAGATGGACATTTCTATACAGCTGGAATACTAGCAAGTATCTGGGTAACCATCCTTGTGCAAGAGGGAAGGAAGCAGGAGTAGCCAGATGAATTTGAACTGTAACTAAGTACAACACAGGCTTCATCAGCTGGGCCTTATGCAGCTGGGATGACCCTTAAGAGATTTCCTGAATTATCTCTTTTTACCCCTGCATCTTTCAATTAGTGGGTACAAGCGTACCCTAGAACAGAATCTTAGCCTTCAGAAAAGGAATTAGTACCTTAGGATTGAAGAAAGAATGATGTGGTAAACGACACCATTCACTTTCTTCATATAATCAGTTTATCTCATCTGGTAACAGCTGGTTCAGGATTCTGGTTGGTCTCTTTTTCTGAGGAAACTGACCAGAGGATGGGTAGGGAGACGAAGTATAGTCCCTGCCACTGCAGCTAGTCTCGGAGTTGCACCTGACCTGACTCATAACCTCCCTTCTCTACTCCCCTTTCTAAATCGTTCACCCTTAACTGGAAGTTTTAATGGTCTAGAAGACTTACCTTATCAGGCTCTTATCCCTGAGGCTTCTTTGACTCTGCTATACTCAGGGAATAACTGCTGTGCTTGTCCATTTACCTCATAACTAGCCAGAGCATTCCACATGAAGATCCAAGGAATCACAAAGATACCAAACATATTATCTGATCCCATTGTGCGACCTCAGTCCCTCTTCCTGATGATCAAGCTCAATTTTCCCTAGCAGCCTGATGTCTACCTTTCCTGCCTGCAGGTCTCCTGTTGCAATTGATGGTCTTTTCTAAAATTTTAAAAGGAATCTTGAAACATTCCCCCATGATGAACATAAGTTCTAAAACTGCAGAGGCTAGAATTATAGCAATGGCCTATGTTAGTGATCTTGGGCTTCCATAACAAAATACCACAGACAGGGCAGTTTACATAACAAAAAATTATTTTCTTACAGTTCAGAACAGTGAAAAGAAGTCCAAGAACAAGGTTCTGGCAGGGCTTAGCTTCTGGTGAGAACTCTCTTCCTGGCATGTAGATGGCTGTCTTCTCCTTATGTGCTCACATAGCTTTTCTTCAGTGGGTGCATGCCAAGAGAGGAAAGGCTAACTTTCTGGCGTTTTTTCTTTAAAGGACACTAATCCTATCACATCTGGGCCCCACCCTTATGACTTTATTTAATCTCAATTACTTCCTTAGAGGCCCCACTTCTAAATTCAACCATAGGGGCACTTAGGCTTCAGTATGTAAATTTTGGGGGGATAGCCACATTCAGTCCATAATACTTCCAAAGTTGGTCACTGAGAGTGGTATTAAGTGTGCTCTTGATTCCATGTGAGATAGAGTCCTGGCTATTCCAAGGGAACAAAACCTCTATATGCCATCTGATAGTAGTCCTTGCCAAGACTGTCTGGGCAAGAATGGTCATAGACACATGTGGATTCTGGTCAAGATGAATGGCTTTCCCTTCTAGAGTAGAAGAAGAAAATATAATCAGCTTGCCACCAAGTAATTAGGTCATCTATTTGAGACAATATGCCTAGTGAGGGACTCAGTTGTTGGCGAGCAGAACATTTGGCAGCGAAATTAGCTATCAGACTTGGTAATGGGGACCCACATGTGAGTCCATAAAAATCCTGGACAATGTGGCCACTCTATTTATTTGTTCTGTGCCAATACCAGAATGACCACTCAACAAAACTGATTTACATGCTGCCGTTGCTGATCCCTTCAGGCAAAGCAATGCCTGAAGAGGATCTGATGTATCAATCCTTAGCAGGGGATACTCTTGAGAGCTGGCAAAGCATACAGCAGTCCTGACGGGATGATGATATGGTGGTGGCACAGCACCAGTATAAGTAATGAGTAGTAGTTACTTGTGACTTTATTTTTTCATTTTATTAACCATGCCATTCTATTCAAAGCTTTCAGGCTGGGTATAAATTTAAAGAATTTCTAATTTTGGTGGATCAAGTTTCCTACCAATGGTGGTAGAAGCCTTGGAATTTGAGAATAGGGATAACAAACATATACATATTTTGGAAAAAAAAAGTATACCTTTTCATGATACATGTATGTTCGTCAAATCACTAGCCAATCTTATAGCACATCTTGATATTATATTTCTTACTTGTATGGTGGGCTGTGCTTTATGTAATTAATACCTTATAGGATACTTGTTTATTTGAATCAGTATGTGAATGAATATGTAAGTCAAAAATATTTCTAACTATATTCAAATAACACTCAAGTGATAAATACATACATGCGTATTTAAATAAACACTTAAATCCTATGGAATACTAAATCCAATAAGCAAGCCCGGCTTTGGTGTCAAAACTTACAATGCTAAACTCACTTCAACTGGTTGGCAATATGAGAACACTTTGTTATTTATTTATTTTTTCCTTCTGTTATTTTCATTCGTCCTTGCTTCTTTCTTTCTCCCTTCTTTCCTTCCTTCATTTCTATCTTTTCTTTATCCCTTCCTTTTTTAAGTTTTAAATGTTCTGCAACACTTCACAATTATCTGTTCCTCTCTTGTTTGTTGTTTTGCAATTATTTGCAATTATTTGTTCCTTTCTTAACAAAATCTTTAAGACTTTTCCCATAATAGCTACCTTAAATGTTCTATGATCTATTAATTAAAAGCCTGAGTGGCCTATAACCAATTATATATTAAATTTAAGGGTCCTTACTACTCAGATAGGAAAAACATGTAATAATGGTCTTTTATAGAAAATTAATTGAACTCTGTTAGCATGATAGACAGTAATTACAGAGATTTAAATTCTTTGAACACCTGGAAAGAGTCCTGAAGCCTGAATTGTAATTGGAAGCAGGGTGCTTGAAACAGTCGATTTCATCTAATTAGGAACATGGGAAGGTTTGATCTTTTTTAGTTGGTTGATTCTTTGACCAGTCATTTGGTTGTTTAACTGGTTGATCTAGCTAAGATGCACTCAAAGAATATAGAAAGGACACATGAAGACTGAGGGAGCCAGGAAGAACAACACATAACAACATGGTGGGAAGGCAAACATTGATTTCAGCAAAACACTTAAAAATGAACACATTTTTAAGAATAAGTATGTGTAATATTCAACTTCATATGTCATTGACAAGCAGTAGAGATCATCTATGTATCCACAAAAACCATCTACAGGGGCATCTGGGTGGCTCAGTCGGTTAAACCTCCGACTTCGGCTCAGGTCAGATCTCACTTTCGTGGGTTCGAGCCTCACGTCAGGCTCTGTGTTGACAGCTAGCTCAGGGCCTGGAGCCTGTTTCTGGTTCTGTGTCTCCTTCTCTCTCTGCCCCTCCGCCTCTCATGCTCTGTCTCTCTCTATATCAAAAATAAATAAAACATTAAACAAAATTTTAAAAACCATCTACAGAGTTATGTGCCTTTTATGAACATTATTTCAGAAAAAGTATATGCATGTGCTATTTTTATTTTTTTTATTTTTTATTTTTTTTAAATGTTTTATTTATTTTTGATATAGAGAGAGACAGAGCATGAGAGGGGGAGGGTCAGAGAGAGAAGGAGACTCAGAATCTGAAACAGGCTCCAGGCTCTGAGCTAGCTGTCAACATAGAGCCTGACGCGGGGCTTGACCCCACGAACGTGAGATCTGACCTGAGCCGAAGTCGGAGGCTTAACTGACTGAGCCACCCAGGCGCCCCCGTTTTTAGATGTTTACTATTGTATGACTCTTTTCATTAAAAAAAAATAAAAGTGCTCTTCTCCCTCTGGGCAATGGAGAATATAAAACTGATAATGAATGTGGAATAATGAGAAGAGCCCTAAATATAATTAATTCAGCAAAAGAAAGAAGCCCCCTTCTGAGTGGGACTCTGATAATGTTATTTCTTAGGAATTGTTAAAAATTTCTTGGAAGAGATGTGGCTTTCAGTAATGCATGAATAGAAATTAAGTCAGCCTTATGATATCTTAAAAAGCAGAGTCACTTTGGCTGATATATAAGTTATACTGTTTAAGATTCTTTGTATTCATTTAACTTATGTCACTAATAATTGTTGAGCATATATTATTGTCCAGGTAATATAGAAGCCACTGTGCATGCAAAGGTAAAGAAGACAGATCCAGTCTTTATCTTCAAGACGCTTATAAACTAGAACAGACCGCAGGCAATTAGCAAATATACAATAAAAAATAAAATTTGTAGTTTGTGGTATGTGTTACAAAAGATATAAAAAAAAGTGGTGTGATTGGTAAGTCAGAGTGAGATTTCATTTATAAGGACATGGAAATGCACTTTGAAAAGAAATTTTCTGAAAGGGTTGAGTGATAATATAAAAAAAGCAATCAATATTATTTGATTTGTAAAATATTTTTTAAAATTTAAAAGAGTGGGTCTTGGATAAGCAAAACATAGCGCTTATTAAAAAAATAAATTTTAAATCAGATATTGATAGTACTCCTTTTTCCTGGAAAATAAAATAATATCGTCCACATCGGGCTCTCTAATGTCAGTGCAGACACTGCTTTGGATCCTCTGTCTCCTTCTCTCTCTGCCCTTTCTCTCTCTCTCTCTCTCTCTCTGTCTCACAAAAATAAACCTTTAGAAAAATAAAGTAAAATAATACAATACAGTACAATAAAACAAAGTAAAATAAAATAAAAGCTTCCTGAACCGAGATGTAGGGAAGTGAGGAAAGATTAGAGGAGCCAATAGATGCAAAATTTAAAGTCATTCTAAATGTAAAACAAAATAAAAATATTCTTCAATAATTTCTGCTCTAATTCAGGCTACCACTAGATAATCACTTTTATACATTTACTACACACTATCATTAGCATTATTTGATCTGAACTTTTTGAATGGAACAACTGAAATGAATTTAATAAAATATGACATGGAATAATCATTAATATTGCCTACCTTTCAATGTTACATTTGAAGACATTATTTATAAAGCCTGTATCATTATTTGAAGAAAATTACCTCTTGCGATTTCTTTTTAAAAAGGTAACCCGAGATTGAAATTCACAGTACAGGTGTAAGGTATATTGACTATCTTCTTTTAATTCCCCAAATCCAATTCATTCCAAATAATAGGTTCTACTGTTGGAAATTCATTTTCTTATTTCATACATGTGAAATGTAATAACACCTGAAACCGGGTTCTGGCATACATAAATCAATACTTTCAACTATAAATGTCATTTTTCCCACAGGTTTTGCTACTTTTGATTTAAGAATCATCATGGTTCAAAGTACAGGTTTATTCCTTAGAGAAGCAGGTTATTAGCCTCAAAATAATCACCCAGATATGAATCATTGAACAATTGCCCTTTCAAGGTAGCTGTATGGTAAGTAGAGATCTATGCAATACTCTCATAAATAAATACTTATGAAATAGGCACGTAACTAAAGTCATTAAAGAGATCTAGCAGTGAATTTAAGACATCAAATGAGCAAAATACTCTGAAGGGCTAGAATGTTAATGCTATGATAATGTTATGCTATGTTAAGAACAGTTAATTTTGCATTTCCAAGGTTAGAGGCATGATCTGCACTTTCCTTAAAGGCTCATTGTGATACTTGGAATGGTTTTAAGTTTCCTCTAACTCTTTAAGATATGCCATTACACAAAAATAAGGGTAGTGACAATTCAAAAATGGATTTGGCAGTTCCTTATTTCATCATCTTAGTGAGTATATAATCTTGGTCAAGAGTGCCCATTGAAATGTTAAAGCATTTAATGACCCATAGGAAGACTACTTGATAATAAAGCAAGTTGATCTTTGCTCTGAAGAGAACATTTCTATTTCAATTTCCAGTGCATCTAATCACATGACTATTTGTTTACATGAGCCTTGACAGGTGTTTGCTCATAGATACAAAGTCTGTTTGGAGGAAATAGGAGGTTGGGCAGGAAAGCTGTAAACTCCACTATTATTCTTACCTTACTTCAGAACAGCTCAATTTATTAGTAAAAAAACAGCTCAATTTATTAGTAAAAAAACAAAACATTCTAGTTTTGTTCAGTACCAAGGGAGTTCCTGGATCAGGGGATTTTCAGTACGAAACCAGAGAAAGTCTCAAATAAACTGGGATGTGTTGGTTAATCCAATTTAGCTGATCTTGCTTGTATTCATTTGGACCAGATAAATAATATAAACCTGAGGAGTTCACTTTTTTGTTCTGTTTACAAATAGTAAACTTGTTAGTTGTCAATGATGTTATCTATTTCTCCAGGGCCCAGAACTTCTGCAGTTGAAAGTTTACTGTTTTGTATATCAAGACAGACCTGGGTGGTACATTCATTAATGCCTCTAAAATAAAGTCTCTGTGTGTGTGTGTGTGTGTGTGTGTGTGTGTGTGTGTGTGTTTAATTTAAAAACTTTTTTTAAATGTTTATTTATTTTTTGGGAGACAGAGAGAAAGACAGAGTGAGAGCTGGGAGAGGCAGAGAGGGAGACACACAGAATTCGAAGCCATAAAGCTTCCTTTATGTTTTGAAGTGAGTTTCTCCTTAAATAAAAAGAAATGATTCTACAGTGGGAATGTGCGGAAGTCTGGCTAATTTAAATAGAGGCTACATGTTCCAGCAACAAATAGAACATTGTTCAGCTAAGAAAACCTATTTTTGCACAGGAGTATCTTCAGAGATTAAAATAATAAATAATCTGTAGGACATCTCCCTCTCACGACATATTCCTACTTCACAACTATTTGCGATGCCTTAAAATAAACATAAAGATAACCCTCAGAACACGGGCTAAAGAGATAAACTGGATAAATTAAAATTTTGGGTAGGTCCCTCACCTGATATATGACTTTTAACTAGCTAACAATTTCTCTGTGCCTTAGTTTTCTCATCAGTAAGAGAGAGACAATGATAATAAAAATACATGCTTCATAAATCTGGATAATGGTTACATAATATTTGCAGATTCTTTAGTTAAGTGACCAGTACATCATAAATGATATATATGTGCAATTATTACTAAGGTTGCCTTGTACCCTTGGGTGAATTATCTGTTGGGGTCAAACAGAGAAGTGATGGAAAGGATCCATCATTTAATAACTTGAAAAAGTAATTAGGGTCTTGGGTTCCTTACATATAAATTGGCACTACTAATAAAGCCCACGATGGAGGATTGGTACAGAATATACATGTACTAAATATTTTTATTGTTGTTATTATTCTGTGATCTGGAAGGGAGAGAAAGTACAGACTAGTCTTCCTAACTCAAAAATCTATGTAACTTTTGGGGAGTAGGATGTGGCAGCTATGAAACTCTCATTCTGCAAATCTATTTGCAATTACTTACTTTCAGAAAAGAAGGGGAGGAGCCAGAAGTATCAAATGCAAATGAATATAGGGTCCAAGAAGTAAATGCAAATTAGTGAAATATTACAATTAAGGAAATAAGGAGTGATTCAAAGCGGGGGGGAAGAGGGAAAGAGAGCTGGGGAGAGAGAGGGACACAAAACTTGAGAGACTATTGAATGCTGAAAACAAACTGAGGGTTGAAGGGGAAGGGGGAGGGGGGAAAAGAGGTGGTGGTGATGGAGGAGGGCACTTGTGGGCTAGAGCACTGGGTGTTGTATGGACACTAATTTGACAATAAACTATTAAAAACATTAAAGATCAATAGATTCCTGATCTGTATGAATTAAATCTCTTTTAGGAACCGAATTCAGCCTACTCACTGCCAGTTTGCAGCCTGTTTATGGAATGCAAATATTATTTTTGTTGTTGTTTTTAGATATTCTCAAACTATATTTCAAAAAACATTTTTTGGGGCACTTCAATTAGAATCTTACTTGCCAAAATTGGCAAATATATTAAAAATCACAAGAATTACAGGGCATCTGGCTGGCTCTGTTGGTTGAGCAACGGACTTTGGCTCAGGTCATGATCTCACAGTCTGCGGGTTTGAGCCCTGCGGGGTTCTCTGTACTGACAGCTTGGAGCCTTGGGGCCTGCTTCAGATTCTGTGTCTCCCTATCTCTCTGCCTATCCCCCACTCATGCTCTGTTTTTCTCTGCCTCAAAAATAAAAAAACATTAATAAATAAATAAAAATCACGAGAATTAAATTTTGCATTCTGGTTGCACAATATTTCATCCCTCTGATGTATATAGGAGCGCCTGGATGTCTCAGTTGGTTAAGTGTCCAATTTAGGCTCAGGTCATAATCTCAGGGTTTGTGAGTTTGTGCACTGGGCTTCATGCTCACATCTCAGAGCCTGGAGCCTGCTTCAGATTCTGTCTCCCTCTGTCTCTCTCTGACTCTCCACTGTTCATGCTTTCTCTCTCTCTCTCTCTCTCTCTCTCTCTCTCTCAAAAATGAGTAAACAATTTTTAAAAATATTATCTATATAGAATATATAGTTAAATCATTTAAATGTTTGATATTTGATATAAATATTAAACAATGTATTTCTTCAAGATTATGAGTCATTGAGTTTAAATAAACTAATTATCATTAAAAATATTGAGAAGTAATTTTAGATGTAGGTTTATAATTGTTTCCAAAGTTTCTAAATCCTAGGGGAATTTATTTTTATTTTGCAAATATTCTCAGATTAATGAAAATGGTAGAGTTATCAGATATCCTGTCTCCTGGAGTTAGTTTATAATCAACTTTTTTTTTTTGCCCACTATATATTTACTTATTCGAATGATCTGTCACTTTCCCTTTCACAAGCAATTTTCTCTAACAGGATTTTTTCCTAGTTCCAGGCATCATGTTCCACCTTTATGATTTTTGTCATATCTAATTATCAGCTATAGTGATATTTAATTAACATTTGTCTTTGTAGCACCTATCTTTTTTATATTTAATCCTTTATGTACAAATTAAGACCTTAGCCAAACACGATGATCTCACTATCTGTGTCTATCTTCCTTTGAACCAAATTCAAGTCATTTTGTCTAGTTTTGGCCTTTGGGATCCTAATATAGGGTTGGTAATGGCTAGTTTCATATAGCAGAGAACTGCCAGAGAGGAGGTCTCTAGAGCTCTAAGTCCCTTTGTCTTCTTTCTACAGGGTGTGCTTCCCAAAGCAAATAAAATTGTCAGTATTCACACCAGTGTGAGTTCTGGACATACCTATTTGCTACTGAAACTTACCAGAACAAACATGTGCACTTCACTCCATGACCATGTGTATTTGGAAAACTTCATAGGGAGAAAATGATGGGAATATTTTTGATTAATATTGACAAATAAAACAGATTATTAATTAGCAAGCAGCTAATTAAGTGGTGGCAAGTTGCATTTTCTTTTGGTAGCTTTGTTTCTTCACTTTAGGTGTTCCTTAATAATTTATTTCATCAAAGCTTTACCCAGTTGATTGCTCACTATAGGCAAAAGACATAGTTGGGTTTCTTTTCAGAAGAATGCCGGGCATATTCTGCCAGACCCTTCAGAGATTATGATTCCATAGTTGTGTACACTCTAGTTTGATTTGCTAGTACCCAGGCTATTATAAAATTTTACAACCTTGTTGGTTCAAAGCCAAATTATAGTAAACTTAAACAACGGAAATTTTTCCTGCCCACAAAAATGCAAATGATTCCTGTTCATAGATATCAATTTATCCCAGTAGAAAATATAAATCTCCCTAAGTCAAAATCTCTCTTGTACTGGTTTTCCTCATTATATTATGGGTTGATTAGACATTTGACATACATTCATTATACATCTTCATCGTTGTATAAATACCTCACAGCTGTCTCTGATCAAAGCATGTCTTTTCTTGGTTTTTCAAATAAATCCCAAGTGGCAACAAGGCTATCACTTTGCCGACTCTCTGCTCTGTGTGTTCACGAGTTTGTGTGTTTTGTAATGATTGTGTGTCTGGGTGTGTTTTCCAGGTACACTCACAGTTGATGCTAAGCTATTTTCTATCTGCAGCAGTGATGATTGGAATGTGGTTACCATGATTAGGTGTTCTTTTCACTGGATGGGAAGATGAAGTCTGATGGATGAGAGAAAAAATAATCTGGTTCCTTCGGCTTTTCATTTGTTTGTACATTTGTCTACCTTTGAATTAAAACCGATTTAGACTTCCCTGCTTACTGGAAAGAAGAACAACTCTGACATTTGGTCCGGTGAGTTTTTGTGTTTTCTTTTGACCTATGGCTAAAGTTTTACAACGAGCTCTCTAGATGCTTGTGTATGTGATATCTGAAATTCAGAAAAGTGATTCCCTCTGATCGGATTACTGAGAAGCATTTTCTTACTTCTAATGTGTATTAAATGAAATTATACTTTCTGAGTGGTTTGTAGAGGCAAACAAGCACCCACATAAATATTACCTAAATTAAAAGAAAATGTATAAAATGAAATTTTTATATTCCAGATGTGTTAGACTTTTAAGAAAAAAATTTTGTTTACAGTAACTACTTTCTCAGATACAGTGTAGCACCCAAGTTCACACGTTTAATGTGAATCTTTGGGCAAATAAGACTAGCTTAATAATTATGATTTAAAAAAGAAAAATAAGCAGTGCCTGGGTGACTCAGTTGGTTGAGCATCCGGCTTCAGCTCAGGTTATAATCTCACGGTTAGTGAGTTTGAGCCCTGCGTCAGGCTCTGTGCTGACAGCTCAGAGCCTGGAGGCTGTTTCAGATTCTGTATCTCCCTCTCTCTGCTCATCCCCCACTCACACTGTGTGTGTCTCTCTTAAAAATAAATAAACGTTAAATTTTTAAAAAAAAGAATATTAAGAGCTAAATGACTTTTTTCATATATCACAAAGTATAATAATATATATTAGTGATGTGGAATATTATGTATAATAAGGACTATGTATTATATATCAATTATATGGGACTTATAAAATACATAATATATTCAATGATATTAATTAATGTTATTATATAATAAACAATACATTTATATTTTATTTATAAGATATATTTATGTGTTGTATAGTATAGTATATATTTACATATCATACATTTTATAATATACATTATAATTTTATGTTATATTCTATGTATATATATTATACACTAAGTACAAAGGTAACAATTTATAGTAAGTATGTTATACTTATATGCTATTATATATAACAGAAATATGTGTTTTAAAAATCCATTTCCTGGGTGGCAAATTGATCTAGATTTTTGATTCTTGAAAAAATGAACATTATTCCACTTAGTACTTCACCATATTTATGTGTCAGGATTCCAGACACAGATTTGCTGGGTCCCATGGCTCCATATCTCTCAAAAAGTTGGTAAGGGAAGTGATGTAAGAAGAGGGCATGGTAGGAAGCACCAAGAATTTATCTTTCCAGCTAGACAACAATTATACTGGTAGAAGCTGTAAGGAATTGACTTGAAATTTTGGAGTTTGGAGGCACCTGGGTGGCTCAGTTGGTAGAGCATCAGTCTTCAGCTCAGGTCATGATCTCACAGTTCATGAGTTCGAGCCCTGCGTCAGGCTCTGTGCTGACAGCTCAGAGCCTGAAGCCTGCTTCCGATTCTGTGTCTCCTTCCTTCTCTGTCCCTCTCCACTTGTGCCCTGTCTCTCTCTCTCAAAAATAAACAAACATTAAAAAAGAAAGAAAGAAGGAAAGAAGGAAACATTGGAGTTTACTTAAACGCCAGCAGCTTCCAGGAGAAAATATGGCTGGCACCCTGTGGTTAATTTTCATCAACTTCAGCCTTTAGAGTGGCAGCCGTTACTTACCCTATGGCTTCCAGCCATACCAGCAGCCATGTGCATATACCTAACGTGTTTGCTTAGGGATAGGCTGACCCATAAAGACCGTATCCTCCAAATATTGAAGTTAGCTGTTCTGGTAGGTGATAGTTGCTTTTGATTATGAAGTGCTCTTGCAGAGGCTGGCCACTATTGTTTCATCACTTTAATGGCTGGAAGAGTTTCCAGGGAATATAAAGAAACACCATCTGCTTTTCTCTTATTTTTTCTCCTTTTTTTCTTTTTGGGGGCCAGATATTTAAAGTTTAGTATGTTTAGAAGCAACCACAGATTTGGTGGAATTTAAAAAAGCAATGACATATGCCCAAAACACATAGTTTCAGAGAAGACTTGACAGATTTTAGGCTTTCACATTAGGATGATCCAAGGCACAGAGTTGTCTTTCATCAAAAACAAAAAACCAAAAAAGCAAACTCTGGGTAATGGTGGAAATCTGATTTCTGAAGCTACCACATTACAATATTTGCATGCTTGATTTTCAATAAAAAATCAAAGTCGTGTATCGTAAAACATTAAAGTATGGCTCTTTCAAAGAAATAAAATAAATCAACAAAATCTATCCTTAGACTTACTAGAAAAGCATGTTTTTTTAAAAAAAAAAGTATTCTAAATATACTCAAACAGATAAAGGAAGATATGGACATAGACAGGAAGATGAGACATGAACAAAATGAGAATATGAATAACTAACTCATCTATGAAGCCATCATTGCCTTGATGCCATAGAAATAGAGTTAGAAAATACATGATTTACTGAGAATGGATTCTCGCATTTAGCATAATGTGTTCAAGGTTCATCTATGGTTAACATGTATCAGCACTTCATTTCTTCTTACTGCTCAGTAATATTCCATTGTATAGATATTCCATTTGTGCGATCTCATTCCCCAGTTAAATGACAGTTGGGTTGTTTCTAATTTTGGCTATTGTGGCTATGTAGTTATGATATTCATGTGCAAGGTTTTATGTGGACATACATTTTCACTGACTGTAAATATAAAAATGAGTGGAATTAGGAGATTATGTGTCAACTCTTAATATTTTGAGAAACTCTCAATCTGTTTTCCAGGCTGTGCCATTTTATGTTACAACCAGAAATGAATGAGGTTTCGAAATTCTCAAAATTTAAACCCACACGTATTCCATTTATTATTAAAGCCATCTTAGTGGGTGTGAAGTATATCTAATTGCAGTTTTAATTTGCATTCTCTAATAAGTAATGATTTGAGCATCTTTTCATGTACTTATTGGTTTTTTAAGTACATTCTCAGAAATGTTTATTTCAATTCTTTGACCATTTAAAAACATTTTTAATGTTTATTTATTTTTGAGACAGAGAGAGACAGAGCATGACTCGGGTACACGGAGAGAGAGAGAGAGAGAGAGACAGAATTCAAAGCAGACTCCAGGCTCTGAGCTGTCAGTACAGAGCCCAACTCAGGGCTCGAATTCATGGGTCGTGAGATCATGACCCGAGTCAAAGACAGACACTTAACTGACTGAGACACCCAAGTGCCCCTCAATCCTTTGACCACTTTAAAAATTAGGTTGTCTTTTATTATTGAGTTGTTGGAGTACTTTATGTGTCCTGGAAGTGTCAAATGAGATATATGATTCATGATTGTTTTCCTATTCGGTGGGTTGTGTCTTCACTTTCTTGATTGTAGTTTATTACTTTTATTATTTAAAAAGGTTACTTATTTTTATGAAGTATGTTTACTTATTTTATTTTGTCACTTATGCTTTTGATGTTATATCTAAGAAAATATTACTTAACTCAATGCCACAAATGTTTATTCTTGAGTTTGTCTCCAAGGGTCTTGTAGCTTTTTAGATCTTACATTTAGGCCTATGTTCCATTCTGAATTAATTTTTATAAATGCTGTGAGATAGAATTCAAACTTATTCCTTAGCGCTTGATTATTCAATTGTTCCAACACCATTTGTTGAAAATTCAATTTTCTCCCATTGGGTTTTATTGGCATCTTTGTCAAAAATCAATTCATCATAAATATAAGAGTTTATTCTTGACCTCTTGATTCTATTCCATTGATCTACATGTCTGTCTTTATACCAGTACCATACTAACTTGATTACTGTAGCTTTGTAGTAGTGAAATTGGAAAGTGTGAGTCCTTTACTTTGTTCTTTTTCAAGATTCTTTTGCCTATTCTGGTCCATTATACTTCTACATGAGTTTTAGGATCAGCTTAGCTATTTCTGTGGTGAGGGGGGGAGGCCATGTGTGATTTTGACAATGATTGCATTGAATTTGAAGTCCAATTTGGGAACTATTGCCATCTTAACAATATAAAATACTCTCATTGATCATAAACATAGGGCCACTTTCCTTTTATTATGCCTTTGAAGTTTTTGTCTGCTAAGTCTAACATCTAGCCTGCTTCATATTCAGTATCTATAGCCTTCTTTTTTCTTTTCTTTTCTTTCTTTTCTCCTGTGTAGATCATACTTTCTGGTTTCTTTGTATGTCTCAAATTTTACCTGAAAACTAAATTATTTTAGCAGCTCTGGATAATAGTCCCCTAGGTTCTCTTCTTCTTGGGGTTTTATGTTAATGTTGCTGTCTTTCTTGTCACTTATTTGTTTAGTGACTTGGCTGAAGTAACTCTCTGAAATGTTTCTCCCCCGCCCCAGCCCCACATTTTAAAGCATTTGATGCACTTTCTCATATATTTTTTGATTTTATAAATGGCTAAGCCACTTACTGATAAAAGATTATCATACATGATCCCCTATTACCTGTTAGACTTTGTCCCTTTGCCACTGGACATGTCATATCTTGGAGTCTGCTATCATAGTTCAAGGTATTTACTTCTCTCTCTCTCTCTCTCTCTCTCTCTCTCTCTCTCTCTCTCTCTCTCTCTCTCTCTTCTCTATTGGCTATTAGTAGATTGAATTTGCTCTCTGTGATTACTCCTGGGAGGGCGCAGTCTTGGTTATTCACAGACCTAAGGATGCAAGGATACATGTGTTTTATTTTTAAGTCTTAGGAGATGCCCCTACCTCAGAGATCACAATGTTCAGCAAGTGCTTAGTCAAGGTTGTGCTTAAGTTCCTAGTGATAGTGAGTCTTCCACCTTTTGCTGATGATTCTTTGTGTGGTTTGGGGAATGTTTTCAAGTTGGGCCGTATCTTGCTTGCCCCTGTGTAAGTACAGCCCAGTGTGTATCCACAGGCTTTCCAAACCCCAGTATTGGCTGTGATCCTAGGAGGACTTATCCAGGCAGTCTCTTTCTCTTAAACTTTTAATTAACTCTTTTTAGCTTGCTGTTACTAGAATCATAGTACTACCAGTGCCTTTTTCTCTAGATTCCCACTTCATATTTTAGTATTAAATTGACTACAAATATCTTTGTGTTGAGCTTTAGGTTAAATGTCTCCCAGACTCTTCAAACTAAATATATTTACAGTCGTACTTAGTCTTCTGCCCAATCCTACTTACTTTGCATTTTTAGACAGGTTGATACAAAATCTAACACACTATCTGTTTCTGAGAGCTTTACCAGAAACGTATTTATTGTACACTATTTATGTGTATTCCTGCAAGTTGGTCAGTTTACTAGGAGTAGGAATTAAATCTTTTTCAATTTAAGTTAATCTCTTCTAGATGGTAAATATAGATGACAGAATCAGATTAGATAAGCTTATAAAGATTGGTAAAAAATATTTTAAAAACTTACGTATTTCATATTGTATTACATATATATGTATATATATAGAGAGAGAGAGAAAGAGAGAGACAGACAGAAAAAAGAATAAATAACTAAACCTGTATTTATATATCCTGGCATTTAGTAGGTGTCTTAATATTTAATTTGTTATATATATATCTGTTAATATATACATTGTTTATATATGTTTGTTTATATACACATTTATATTATATTATATTATATTGTATATTATTATATTATATTATTATATTATATTATATTATATATTATTTGTAGAACTCTGACCATAAACTGTTGAAGAACATGTTTTGTTTGCTTTGGTATCCTGGGTACATATTAATTAGTGAAATTCATGGTGATGCCATAATACAGGTTGCTAAATAAATGAATGAATGAATGTATTACTGATAATTACTAGTCATTGGGTGTTTTTATTTCCCACAGTATATTTAGTATTTTTATTTAAAATACTTTAACAAAAAATTATAGAAACTATCTACATTGCATTACGACAATTATCTCAAGCTACTTTGTAGTAGATTTTTTTTTTTGTAGTAGGTTTTTTTTTAAGGTTCAATACTAGTAAAGTACATGCCTACTGGTAGGAAAACAGATCACAGAATATTTCCCTGTCAGTGATGAAGTGAAGTCACTTGGTTGGCTAATGGACTGTCTGGAAACTGTGTACTTTATTTCTAAAGAGTTATCTCCTCACAAAATAAAAATACTGAGGACTTAAACATAACTTTAGATCATGCATTTCAGAAAAATCATATTCCTAATGAATATGCAACCTGATTTTTCTTAATCCTTTTATCCAGCTCCTAATATTTGCTTTTTCCAAATGTTATGTTTTGTCTCCAATCTCTCTAGGGAATTAATTTAAGTCCTGAATTTAAATTTAAAGAATAGAAACGATCTATTTAATTCAGTTCTATATTCTGAAGTATATAAAAATAAAAAAAATATAGAAGACACATTTGCCTGTCACTTGCTTGTTAAAGTGTCTTGATAAGAATCTTTTAGTCATAGGTGCATATTAAGAAATAATAGTTAACTTAATGAACATTCAAAAGGATTTTGCTTAGTTTTTTTAATTATGCAAGAATATAAAAATTGCAAACTGGCTATGCAAAGTTTTACCATATGAACAACTATGACAATTTTAGCTAAAATTATGAAGAATATTTTATACAAGGAATAAAATGTGTGTATTCTTACTCTGAATATAGCATCAATAAGAATTACCTTGATATATCCTTAGAATTTTATAATTTTAGCTGATTTAAAATTTCATAATTTTGAAGTTATTTTCAGTGCATGTTTTATATTAAGACATATAAAATTAACTTGTTTGATAATGTTTAACTTGTCATTATTATTATGACTCTCACTGATGAATAATGCTTAAAAAAGCATATGAGTGTGTGTTAATTTGAAATGATGTGAGGAATGCCCTGGTATCTGCAAAAGTGACATATTGGACATAACGGCCGATATGTAGTCAGAGGATCAGAGATTCCCTGCCTGTGAAAGTAATGAAGAGAAGGGGTTTGGTCCAAGATGATGACATAGGTCTTTCCTCCCCTGGAGACACTGAACACATGAGTACATCTGAAAAATTCCCTCTGAAAAAGGCCTGAAAACCAGCTGAACAGCTCCTCCACAATTAAGGATAAAAGAGCCACACTGAAGCAGGAAGGAGAGGCAGAGGTGCATCCTCCCCCAAAACCCCACCCCCAGATCAGTGACCCACAGGTGGGAGGATTTCACTAAGCAGCAGCTCACACACAAGACACAAATAATTTTGTAACTTATTATGGTGATGAATGGTAACTAGACTTATTATAGGGATCATTTCACAGTGTATGAAAATATCATATTACTATGTTGGATATTTAAAACTAATATAATGTTATATGTCAATTACACCTGAAAAAAACAAAATCCCCCCCAAATTCCTGCATGTTTAAAAATATAACTCAATAAAAATGTATGCTAAAAACTTGAATGGGCATTTCAGAAAAGGTATATCCAAAAGTGTAATAAAGTACTAACCACTGAAAATAGAAAATAAATAAATAAATAAATAAATAAATAAATAAATAAAAGCAAAATATAACAGAGAGAAAGCAATGAAAGAGAATCAGGTACAGTCTGGAAATTCAGGCTATTGACTCTGCATTTTCCAGACATATGTACATAATATTAGCAATGAGAGTGTAAAAATACAAAAAAAGAAGTAATAAAGCAAAATATGATTTCCACAATAATGTGATCAAGTGGAAATTTATTTTTAAAGTATTAAATATCAGTTTTTCCTTATAAAATACAAAAACTTGGATTTTAATATTATTGGTTTATATATTTTGTTATTCAGCTTAACTCCCTCCAGGCCTAGGGATGACAAATAGAAGATAATATGCAAAAATTTGCATGGGTCAATCAGTTGGTAAGAGGACAATATTAATAAAGCTACAAAAGCACAGAGGATCTAAAGCCTCAGGCAGAATAAGCTAAAATTTTGTGTGTTGGATTCTGCCTTAAGTGTTTTGCATGATTAATTCATGTAATAGTCATAAACATGCTACATAGGTATATTAACAAAAGGTTTAAAATTAATAAACTGAGCAATGACAACTTTATATAAATTAACATTATTGTAATGTATGTAGTTGTGTTAATATCCTGTGTTCTTAATTACAACACTGTATTCATGCTTAAATTATCTGAAGCACTGTCACCATTAGACAAGAGACCAATGACATGCCTTTAAATGTTTAAAACACATTCTAAGTTGCTTAGAATGAAATCTTTCCTTACCAGTTAGTTGCAACATAAATAGTTTAAGGGAGATGGAGTTAAACCTTCAACAATGTCACTTTTAAATGTACATTCTAACTTTAATCATATCAAATGTAAATCCATAATCTTAAGATTCTGTAGGGAATTTTTAAGGTATTTTGAATAATGCGAAATTATATCCTTGGTTGAAAATAGTAAATAACGGTATTCTAATTAAAGTAATTTCTCCAATATGCCTAAAACTCTACTTCAATATCATTTTTGTCATGATTGCAAGCTTGATTATGAAAATGTATGAGAACTGAATAGGCAAACTTATTTTAAATGTTTTTTAAAAGTTTGCTCTCTAGATTTTCAATTCTTTTCTTTCTTTTCTTTTTATTTTTTTATAAATATGTACCTGAATCCTACTGTCTGTACAAACAAAATTGTGTGAAGTTGATTTCCCTTTTTAAAAATATTTGCAATAAATATGTTTATTTATTTTTGAGAGAGACAGCAAGAGCAGGGGAGGTCTACAGAGATAAACAGAGGATCCGAAGTGGGCTCAGTGAGGACAGCAGAGAGTCTGATGGTGTGCGTGAGCTCAGGAACCATGAGATTGTGACCTGAGTTGAAATCAGACACTCAACTGACTGAGCCATGCTGGCGTTCCTCTATTTGTTTTTTTTAAATTACTCAAAATGATGAAATTGTAAGTCATGTATTTTCTTCTTCAGTTCCCTGAGAAGCAAGTTTAAGGTGCTATAAATGCATTTTCATAAATCCATAGAGATACTGTGACATGGAGATTTGACTGTCACGCTGGCTCAGAGGAGTGATATCTGTTTGGCCATTTGCATCACAGCAGTGAGCAAATACCGTTTTACTGTATAATGTGTCAGGAAATATTATCTAGTATATTTATTGTACTTCATAGATGCTGCTTTTCTTTCTTTTTTTCTTTCTTTCTCTCTTTCTTTCTCTCTTTCTTTCTTTACAAAGAGAAGGTTTCTGACAACTCTGCACAGAGCAAAACTTTGGATTCTATTCTTCCATCAGCATTGGTTCATTTCACATTTCTGTCACATTTTGGTAATTCTTATGATATTGCAAATTTTTCATCATTAGTACATTTATTATGGTAGTCTGTGATCAGTGATTATGGCTCACTAAAAGTACAGATGATGATTACCATTACTTAGCAATAAATAATTTTTCAATTAAGGTATGTACATCAATTTTTTTAAACACATAATGCTATTGAACCCTTAAAAGACTATAGTATAGGGCCATCTGGGTGGCTCAGTCGGTGGGCAGCCGATTTCAGCTGAGATCATGATCTTGCAATCTGTGAATTCAAGCCCAGCGTCAGGCTCTGTGCTGACAGCTCAGAGCCTGAAGCCTGCCTCTGATTTTGTGTAGTCCCCTCTCTCTGCCCCTCCCCTGCTTGCTCTCTGTCTCTCTCTCTCTCACTGTCTCTGTATCTCTCTCACCCCCTCAAATAATAAAACTTAAAAAAAGATTTAAGAAGAGACTACAGTATAGTGCAAAAATAGCTTTTGAACGCACTAGGAAACAAAAACTAATTTGCTTTAATTGCGATACTAGCTTTATTGCAGTGATCTGGAACCAAACTGCAGTATCTTCAAGGCGTGCCTGTACCCCTATCTATCAGTGTAAGTATTGAACTAATACAAAGTACTTTTATGTTAGTAGTGACTCAGATATTAGTCTGTATGGATAATTACAAGAGAAAAATAGGAAGAAATGAAGACACTTCAGAGTGACTATCCTTATAAAGTAACATAAATTAGTTATAGCAATTGTTTAATCACAACATTTTCACTTTTTAAAAAAAACAAGATTTCATGCCACTTTCTTCTAAGATAGTGATATGGAGAATATATGGCTTGTCATAACAGACACATATATATGCCCTTGAATAACATGGTTTTGAACTGTCAGGTCCACTTACACATGGATATTTCTTATAGATATAGTATATTACTATAAATGTACTTTCTCTTCCTTACTTATTATGTTCTCAGTACACTTGCTTTTCTCTTATTTTACTCTAAGAATACCATGTATAATACAGGTAATAAACAAAATATGTATTAATCAGCTGTTTATATTATTGGTAAGGCTGTGGTCAATAGTAAGCTATTAGCAGTTATGTTTTGGGGTAGTCAAAATTTCAATTGGGCAGGGGCCAGTGCCCCTAACCCTCATATTTTACACACCACACACACACACACACACACACACACACACATAGTTGAAAAGATTCATTGACCCAAATTTGTATGAATTATGTGGAACAATATATCTCTGCAGAAAGCGATGTCCGTGTGGGTAGAGAAAGTTTTTACAGTTTATTCTGATAAATCCCAAAATGATTCAATACACTGCTTTCAAAATGAGCTTTTATAACTATCAATTTCTTTATTTTTTTTCCAACCACACCTTGCTCAAATACTAGCTGTAACAACTCCTAGGAGTCACCATGTAAATGGTGAACTCAGGCTAGTGGAAAAAAAGATTGTTAACAATATGACTCTTAGGGTAACTGCAATGGCTTAGAACTGCCTTTTGTTAATAGGCCTAAAGTGTAGATAAACATCCATTATTTCTATCATATGAACATCTCTAAGGCAAGCAAGAGGCATTAGAGGACAATGTAAATATTAGTGACATCATTCCTTTTATAGAAAGGTAGTAAGAGATATTTTATTCCATGGTCATCACAGCTCATCCTAATGCTAAAAAGTAAAATTCAGGTGGAGAATTTTTAAGTAGGTCAGCATGGTAATCATAGATCTCAATATAAAATACAGTGTCTGTGAAAAGACCACAGATAGGAATTCTTGTTCAGTAGGAAAAGTGTAAGACAGTGGCTGAGCATATGGCCTCTGAAACTCTAATTTTAGTTTGAATGCTGGATATGTCATAAAATAATCTGGTTTAAGTACCTTTCTGTAGCTAAGTAAAATAAGGATTATATTACTACCCACCTGCTAGACTGGTTTGAGGATTAAATGAAAAATTAGAATAACATCTAGTGCATCAAAATCATTAGCTATTATTCCTTAGTCATATGCATCAATATTTTTGAAGAGTTTTGATTACATGAAAATAGAAAAGAAAGACATAAGCAATTTGTTATCAAGAAATAAAATATTTTAAGGTATACACATATATTTAGGATTTAAATATAATCAACGCAGAATATCATGGAATTCCAGATTCTGAACATTGTATATATGTGAATATCTATAACATTACTTGCAAAAAGATGTTGTAATTATGTAGAGGAAAAATTACTGATATACGCTCCATTAGAGATACTGATTTGTCCTACCAGTTTCTCTGTGTTTGAATCATTTTACAATAAAAAATAAAGGTAAAGTCAAAATATCTTATTTTATAAAGTCATGAAGTACAGAAACTGCACAACCTACACAATGACAAAGTTAGAAAGTTTAAGCATATATTCTCATTTCACCTCATTATTATCTTTGTCTTCAGAATAAATCAAATTTGTGCTTTTCTCTTCCTCATTATAATGCTTGTCATAAGAGAGAGCACT
Organism: Suricata suricatta; assembly: GCF_006229205.1. Lineage (NCBI taxonomy): Eukaryota > Metazoa > Chordata > Mammalia > Carnivora > Herpestidae > Suricata > Suricata suricatta. The sequence continues at coordinate 87,431,205 of NC_043700.1, read as the reverse complement.
CAGAATTATAATAATACACAAATAAAGTGAACATTATGGTCCCATGCTTCATAATTTTGATATATTTCCAGTCTGTATTTGATTCCTTGCAATATCACTACACCTTATCACATTAATAAAACTGTAAATATTAAATGAGACACAAGATATCATTGCAGAGATATATATTTCCTATTTTCTTTTTAGCTCACTTTAGGACTGAATGTATCATACACTAAATTTCCACAAGGATCATATAAGTGTGTAATTACAGGATATAATGCATTATGTAGATGAAAAGAACAAATTTTATATATTAATATGTAGTATGAATGTCAAAATAAAACATATTTAAAACCTAAAGTAAAGAGAAATATAATTATAATTTATGAAGAAGATACCATCTTAGAATGTAAAGAAATATTAATGACTATCATAAATTCATAAGAATCAGGGCAGGAATATAAGCAAATGCTTTGAATAATATATTTTATAAAGGGTTATAAATTACAGCAGAAATATCAAATTAAAATATTTAATACAGTTAAGAAATTTTAAGTTTACTTTATGTAGTTCAGTGGTCATAGAAATGCCATAATTGTGCAGTATTTTCTCTCCAGTAAACCACTGAAATTAAGTATGTTATAATGCACATTCTAAATAAATAATAGATATTTGAATGCACTCTGTAACATGAAATTTCAAAATAGATTCTGAATGAAATCTATTCCTTTTTATTAATGTTGAAATTTCATTTAGTTTAAATTAACACTTTAGTACATTTCAACAAGCTAGGGGCACTCCAAAATCAGGAGTCAGACACTCAACCTACTGAGCCACCCAGATGCTCTAAATTATTGTGGTTCTGATGTTGGTTTCATTTAACCAATTCATTTATTAAATAGACTTGCATTTCTCCACTGCACATCATGGTCAACCTTGTCTTATATCAGATGACTGCATTTGAATAGATCTGCTTCTTATTTTCTATTCTGTTCTAATAACCTACTTCTATTTCCTTGAGCTGAATTTCCAGTGTCTTAATTATAGTAGTTTTATAAGATCTATTGGAATATCTGAGAGTGCACATACTCCAGCTGTACTCTTCGAGATTCCCTTGTCACTGGGCCCTTTGTCTTTCCATAACATTTTATAGTACCTTGTCAATTTTTGTTAATTTTTTTTAACATTTGTTTTATTTTTGAGAGAGAGAGACACACACAGTGTGAGTGGGGATAGGGGCAAAGAGAGAGGGAGAGACAGAATCTGAAAACAGTCTCTAGGCTCTGAGCTGTCAGCAGAGCCCGAAGCGGGGCTCAAACCTACAAACTGTTGAGACCATGACCTGAGCCGAAGTCAGATGCTCAACTAACTGTGTCACCCAGGCACCCCAACCTTGTCAATTTTAACATTAACTTTTTTCCTGATATTTGGATTTGCAATGAATCTAGAAATCATTTGAGAAGACAACATTTGTTTACACTATCAAGTCATCTAACATAATGAACATGTTATATCCTTCATTTGTTTATATCTATAAATTATCTCAAGAATAATATTTTGGTGTTGAGTATAGAAATCTGTAGCAGCTCTTGTTAGATATATTTATAGGTAATTTATATATTTTAGTATTAAAATAAATTAATCTTGTATCAACAATCTTTTAAAATCCATTTCTTAGTATTAATTTATAGTCTTTTGATTTTTTGTATATATTTAATACAAAATCGCAATCCATGAAAATAATAATTTTATTTATTTGAATATAAATGTACTTTACTTAATCTGTTTATCCTAAGTGCTCTCTAAGATTTATATACAAAGTTATTTATTAAATTAAAGATATTCCTTATGTATAGTAATACAGGCCTGACAAGAAGCACGAAAAATCTCAAATAAACAACATGATCTTCCACATAAACGAGATAGAAAGAGAACACAAGAAAACATAAAATCAGCAGAAGGAAGAAAATAATATTATTTAGCACAAAAAACAAATGATATAGAAAGTAAAAAAAAAAAAAAAGAACAGATCAATGAAACCAGGAGCTAGTTCTTCGAAAAAAATCAATAAAACTGTTAAACCTCTAGACAAACTTATCAAGAAAAAAGAGGCTCAAATAAATAAAATCACAAATGAGAGAGGAGAAATAACAACTAGCACCACACAAATACAATTTTAAGACAATATTATGAAAAGCTGTAGGCCAACAAATTAAATACCCTAGAAGTAATGGCTAAATTCCTAGAAACATATAAACTACCAAAACTGAAACAGGAAGTAGAAAATTTAATCACACCAATAACCAGCAAAGAAATTAAATCAGTAATTTAAAAACTCCCAACAAACAAAAGTCCAGGACCAGCAGGATTAATAGGTAAATTCTGCCAAACATTTAAATATGTGTTGATACCTATTCTTCTCAAATATTCCAAAAAATGGAAAAGGAAGGAACATTTACAAATTCATTCTATAAGGCCAGTATTATTCTGATACAAAAACCAGATAAAGACCAGAACCACAAGCCGATATCTCTGATAAACACAGATGTAAAAATCGTCAATAAAATACTACCTAGCTGAATTCAACAATATATTTTAAAAGTTATCCACTGTGATCAAGTGGATTTATTATTGGGTTACAAAAGTCCAATATTCTCAAATCAATCGACATCATACATCACATCAAGAAGAGAAAAGATAAGAACCATGCGATCATTTCAGCAGAGACAGAAAAAAGACATTAAAGTACATCTATTCATGATTAAAACCTTCAACAAAGTAGGTTTAGAGGGAACATACCTCAACATAATAAATGCGTGTATGAAAAGCCCACAGCTAACAAACATCATCCTCAATGGGGAAAAGCTGAGAGCTTCCCCTTGAAATGAAGAACAAGACAAGGGTGTCCATTCTCACCTTTTATTTGACATAGTACTAGAACTCATAACTACAACAGTCAGACAACAAAAGGAAATATAAAGTATTCAAACTAGTGTGGAAGAAGTCAAACTTTCACTAAATGATATTTGATAAGGAAAATCCAAAAGACTCCATCAAAAAATTGCTAGATACACAAATTCAATAAAATCGCAGGATACAAACTCAATATACAGTAATCTGTTGCATTTCTATTGATCAATGATGAAACAACAGAAAGAGAAATTAAGAAAATAACTCCATTTATAATTGCACTAGGAAAAATCCAACCAAAGAGGTGAAAGATCAATACCCTGAACACTATAAAACACTGATGAAAGGAATTGAGGATGATAGAAAGAAATAAGATGACATTTCATGCTCATGGATTGGAAGAACAAATATTGCTAATAGTCTATATTACCCAAAGTAATATACACATTTAATGCAATCCCTATCAAAATACTAACAGTATTTTTCACAGAACCTGAACAAACAATTATAAAATTTGTATAGAACCATAAAAGAACCTGAATAGCCAAAACAACCTTGGAAAAAAAGAAAAGAAATAAAAGAAAGCAAAGCTGGAGAAACCATGCTTCTGGATTTTAAGGGTTATTACAAAGCTGTACTAATCAAAACAATATGGAACTGACATAAGAATAAACACATAGATCAGTGGAACAGAAAACCCAGAAAACAAAGTGGAAAAGAATATCCAATGGGAAAAGGACAGTCTCTTCAACAAACGGTCTTGGGAAAACTGGACAGAAACATGCAAAAAAAAAAAAAAAAGGTGGGGGGGGGGGAGAGAGAGCCTGTGGACCATTTTCTTATATCAGATAATAATAAAGCCAAAATGGATTAAAAGCCTAAATATTAGGCTTGAAACCATAAAAATTCTAGAGGAGCACATAGTCAGTAAACTCTTTGACATCAGCTATAGCAACTTTCTAGATATGTCTCCTGTGGCAACGGAAACAAAAGCACAAATGAACTATTGGGAATTCATCAGGATAAAAAGCAAAGGAAACAACTAACAAAACTAAAAGGCAACCTGCAGAATAGAGGAAGGTATTAACAAATTATATGTCTAATAAATGGTTATTATCCAATATATAAAAACTTATAAAACTCAATATGCAAAAACAAATAATCCAATTCAAAAACAGGCAGATGATATGAATAGACATTTCTCCAAATAAGACAGGATGGCCAAAGAACACATGAAAAGATATTCATAATTTATCATCAGGGAAATACAAATTAAAACTATAATGAAAAAAATACTAGGGTGGCTGTCTCAGTTAGTGTCCACCTCCAGCTTAGGTCATGCTCTCATGGTTAGTGAGTTCGAGCCTTACATCAGTCTCTATGCTGACAGCTCAGAGCCTGAAGCCTGCCTCAGATTCTGTGTCTCCCTTTCTCTCTTCTACTCCCCTGCTCCCACTCTCTCTCTCAAAAATAAACATTTTTAAAAAATTAATAAAATAAACTACAATGAGATATATTTTCACACCTGTCAGAATTGCTAAAAAGAACAACACAAGAAACCATAGGTGTTGGCCAGAATGTGGAGAAAAAGGAACATTCATGCACTATTGATGGGAATGCAAACTGGTGCAGCCACTGTGGAAAACAGTGTGGAAGTTCCTCAAAAAGTTAAAAACAGAACTACCTTAGATCCAACAATTCTACTACTAGCTATTGACCCAAAGAATACAAAATTCACAGGGATGCTAATAATAATCCACAGGGATACATGCACTTCTATTTTGATAGTAACATTATTTACAATAGCCAAGATATGGAAGCAGCCTAAGTGTCCATCAATTGATGAATCAATAAAGAGTTGATGTGTGTACCCCTCCCCACACTGGAATATTATTCAGTACAAAAAAGAATGAAATCATGCCTTTTGCAATGACATGCATGGACCTAGAGAGTATAATGCCAGGTGAAATATCAGTCAGAAAAACACAAATAACATATGATTTCACTCATATGTGAAATAAAAGAAACAAAATAAATGAACAGAAGGAAAGTAAAAGCAGGAGAGATATTTAAAAAAAAAAAACCCAAGCATCAGACTCTTAATTGTAAAGACAAACTGATGGTTACCAGAGGGGTGGTTGGTTCGGAAATAGGGATTAAGGAGGGCACTTGCTCGGATGATCACTAGGTAATGAATAAAGTGTTGAAGTTCTAAATTGTACACTTGAACCTACTGAAACACTGTATGTTTGCCAACTGCAAGTAAAACTTTAAAAATTAAGAATAAATAAATAAAAAAAAGTCATTTCTTCTTTAGTAGTTTTCCAAGAACTCATTTTAAGTAGGGATAGACTTCTGAAGTTTTTTTCCTTCTCCTATGGAGATTATTGTGCATTTTCTCTTTAGGTTTTACTAATGCAGTGAATAACAGTGATGGAGGTTTTGAATATTTAAACAAATTAGCACTACTGGAACGAGTCCACCTTGGCCATTAAGTATTAATTTTAATGTATAGCTGTACATTTTAGCTAGTATTTGTTTATAATTTTGAATGAATTATCCTAAGGTATGTTGATATTTCATCTTCTTTGTTGAATTTTTTTCCTTCTTTTCATTATGAATTATGTCCTAATTTCATTTACTGTTTTGAAAATTGTTCTTTATTTTATACTTTGAAGGAATTTGAGTGTGATAGATATTATTTATGCAATAAATAATTATTTAGATTTTCTATCTGCTCTTGATTCCATTTTGATAAGAATTTGTATTAAAAATGTAAACTTCATAGAATTTTCCATTTTTTCGACAGTTATTCATAATTCACATTCTATTTAAAACAACTGTAAAATCCTTTCACATATTAATTTGTCTATCTTCACACTGTTAATCTATGACTATTCTCTTTTTTAGTGTTTATTATTTTAATTTTTATTTTCAGTATAGTTAACATACATTACAATAGTTTCAGGTGTACAATATATTGATTCAACAATCTTTCTCTTTTCTTCTAGATAAGTTTTTTTAGATGCTATCAATATTAGCTTTTAAAAGCAACAAGTTCTGGTGGTGTCAAAATTTTGATTGCATAATTCTTTTTTCCTAAATGTATGTGTTTATCTCTAATTTCTTTTCATTTTATATTCTTCAGATTTAATTATTCATTATTATAGTAAGTTATTGAGATAGATAATTATGTCAATTTTTAGAAATATGATGTAAAATTTATCCAAAGCATGTTTTTGATTGCATCTTTCCAGTTTTGCTGTACTGTATCTTCTTTGTCATAAATCCCTGTCATGATAGCTTCTCTTTGACATAGAGTATTGCATAATTTTCAAATATTTGTGGGCTGTTCTATTTATTTTGACTTATTTCAATTTTAATTCCACTGTGGCCAGGCAAGATATTCTGAAGAATTTCAATACGTTTTTAAGATTTATTGAGATGTGTCTTTTGTCTCATGATTTAGTCTGTTTTGGAATCTGTTAAATATATACTTGGAAAAGTGAATTCAGAATATTTTAGATAAAGAGTTCTTTTTATGACCAATAGATCAAATTGATAAAATGTTATTCAGATTTCCTATATCCTCTTGCTATTAAGATAATACACACTTAGAATTGTATCACTCCTTGATGAACTGGCCTTTTTTTAATAGTTTCTTACCAAGTTGGTTTCCATATAACACCCAGTGCTCCTCCCCACAAGCACCCCTCTTTATGACCATCATCCCCTCCTTCCTCTTCCCCTCTCCCTCTTCAGCCCTCAGTTTGTGCTCAGCATTCAAAAGTCTCTCATGATTTGCCTCACTCCCTCTCCCCAATTCTTTTACTCCCATCCCTTTCCCATTCCCATGGTCCCCTATTAGGTTTCTCCTGTTAGACCTGAGTGACAACATATGGCATCTGTCCTTCTCTGCCTGACTTATTTAGCTCAGCATGACTCCCCCTAGGTCCATCCATTTTGCTACAAATGGCCAGATTTCATTTTTTCTCCTTGCCAATTCAACAGCGACAGAACTGATGAACTGGCCTCTTAACATGAAATTTATAATCTAGTAATTCATTTTTCCTTATATTTACTTTATACAATGTAAATACACCAGCTAACTTTGGTTAAGTGTTTTTCCATCTTTTTCAAACATTTTGTGCTCCTAAAGCATCACTGTAAGCATCATATTGCTGGGTTTTCTCCCTTTTTTACAGTTTGACAGTCTGAATGTTTTATATGGAGTATCAAATCTATTGACAGGTAATGCAATTACAGTATATTTAATTTCATATCTGTTATATTTCTCTTTATTCCACCTATTAATATTTTATTTACCCTTAATTTTTGATCAATTACAATTTATTCCATATTTCCAGTAATTGCTAGGTATACATTTATTTACTATTATTTTAATAAATACTAAAAAACTAAATTTGCATCCTTAAAAGTCTAACACAATTATCAATTTTACATTTTCCCTATTAATGCCAGAACATTAACATGGTAACTCCACCATATACCATTTTCACTTTTTGCATTACAGCTCTCATATCTTTTACTCTTGATTTTTATATTACTAATCTATTAGTTAATAACCATATAAGTTCATCAGATGTTTATTTTCCCCTTCTTTCTGAATATTTTAAAATTTCCATATCTCCCTGTGGGAATATTTTCTGGCAATTTGACAAGACCGGAACAAATAATTTTCTTATAGCTTTCATCCATGTTCTTCATAGGATAACATATTACCATATTTTATATTGCTTTCTATCTCTCTTTTTATTCCCCTGCACAATTTGAAAGAAAGTTGTAGACTTGAAAGTTTCTCACCAACAAATATTTCAATATGTTTCTCTTTTAAAAAGGGCAGGGGGGGATATTTTTTCTTACATAATCAAGATTCCAATAATTGTCCTAATATTGTTTGAAGCTAAAAAAAATTGTGGAGCATGCCTCTTTTGAAAATTTTATTTATTTATGTATTTATGTATATACTTATATATGTGTGTGTATGTATGCATTTTATTGATTGATTGATTGATTTTGAGAGAGAGACCAATTGCTGCAGAAGGGCAGGAAAAGAGAGAGAGAGAGAGGAAGAAAGAGAGAGAGGGGGAGAATCCTACCCAAGCTCAGCAAAGCACTGACAGTGTGGAGCCCATCACGAGCCTCAGACTCATAAACTGTGAGATCATGTCCTGAGCTGAAATCAGCTATCAGACCCTCAACCTACCCAGCCACCCAGTTGCCCCATAGATAATGCCTTTTTTATTCCTTTTAACCTGAAACAGTTTTTCGGTCCACTTTTTGCAATATTTATCTCTTTGTAGACCAAAGACCAATTATGCTATAGAGTGTCCCTTAACTGGTGTTCTGATATTTCCCTATTTTAAGAGTTATGTTGTACATGGGTCACAGGTAAAGTATAAAAGTGCTGTGTGGTGGCAGTTTACCACATGCTCCACATACTACCATATATTTCAGTCTCTCTCTGTCTCCCTTTGTCTCTGTCTGTCTCTTTATCTTTCTATCTCTGTCACTGTTTCTTATTCTACATATGTACATAAAAACACATATACATATATGAGTAGATATATATGTATATATCTGTGCATATATATTGGAGAAATAGGTGCACATACATACAATTACATATGTAAGAACTTTTATAAGGACAATGTTGGCACTATCCAAGGACTGGAAATAATAGCATATAGACAGTAGGATAAATAAAGAGCTGTACAGAAAAGGGCTGACAATTACATTAGAATAAAAAACAAGTTATAGCTACATTCTTCCTGCAAACAAGTGATTTTCTGAAACAGTGTTAAACTACGGAAGCAAAATCATACATCCCAACTTATTCCCATGTTTGTGTTTTTTAAAAAAAAAATTACACCTTCTGGGTTTGTATATTGACAGAAAACTCAGTAATGCAATGAAATAGTTATAATGAAAGCCAGAAGAAAGGTAAGAACAATGAAAATAGGAGAAGATTGTGATGTCAGGAACATCTCTTTGCTACTGAGTCGGCCCGCGACCCTTTTGCGAACGGTTCCTGTGGGGGAGGGGTGAGTGGAAGAAAGGAGACAAGGGGACAAGTCTGCAGTTGCTGATCAAGTCCGTTTATTGAGTGTTTTACAGAGATATATATAGTATGCAGAAAGAGGGGTGGTATATACAAATTGAAGGTACACAACTAACTATGATTGGCTAGGGCAATGATAGGGGAGTGGGCTACTAACAATGAAAAGGTAACCTGGGGGTGGGGAGATGGAAAAGTACTAGAGGTCGTATGGCGAAACTCCCCTCCTGAGTCGGGATGTAAAAACAGCCACAGAATGAGGAAGTACCTTAGGGCGCTGGAAAATCCCAGCACAAAATATGTTACACAGACCTGCCTCTTGGCGAAATACCTCACAGATGGCCCAGGGGACCTCCAGCCCCCTACATGCTACAAAATTTCCACTTCTTTTCCTGAACAACCGTTAAATAGATGATCACTGTATAAATATTTGTTAAGCTGTACATATTTGCTGTAGGTATATTTGTTATGGTATATTACATTTCAAAATAAAAATTAAATGTTTAAAAATGTCACTTTGAATAATTATCAAACTTCTATTATATACTGGAAGTGTAAAAACATATGCAGTTATTTTAGTGTACAGAAAATTTGCCTTAAGATACAGTGTAAGAAGAGAGAAAGTGATCCCTATTATGTATACAATTAAAGTACCACTACCTTAATATTTCTGTTTTAAAGCAATGTAATAATAACAATATTTAATGTCCTTAATACAAATATAAAATAAATGATAATTAATTAGTGCTATCCATAGTGTGATATGTTAAATGTTAGAAACTGTGCTGATCTTTACCACATGTACTTCTTTTTCTTTATTTCTTTATATTCCCTCACTTTCCCTCAAGTAAAAGTAACCACTTGAAAAATGCGGAGAATGGAATGATCAAAGAATAACATATAACACAGCTCCAGTTAAAAAGTGACTCTATGGAGAAAAATGCTAATTGTCCTTATAAAAGAGTAAAATACAACAGAAGTTCTCTGATTTTATACCCTTAGTTATGGTTTTCAACAAATCCCAATCAATCTCTAATTATAATTCAGGTCAGTGAAGTAATTCGAGTCCTTGAACTAGTTAACTTTAATCCCTTATATTGTTTAACACTTTCTATGGAAACATACTTGTCATGTCCTGAATTAGACCAAATATGTGTAAAATTGCTTTAGCAGCTATATCACAAGAAATACTGTATTACTACAATTTGAAACCATTAAATACATTAACATAGGTAAAGTATGATTTCTAAATAGCTGATAATTATTTAAGATTAAAGATATAAAGTTTTATAATACTCTATTGACATCAGGGAACAGACATTTTGTAATAAAATACTGTTAGATGAATGATTTGCCAAAATAATTAGTTAGAAAAATATAACATTTACTGAATTTCCATACATCCTATTTGCTAGATCTAAATTCCACTTCAAGGTTTAAGTGGAAACTTCCACTGAAATTAGGAATAGTTATAGATGAGTGTGCAATGGGAGGAGTTAGTCTCTGATCTCTTCACACACTATACTTAAAATGAAGCTCCTTACCTAATTAGAGCACAAAAATTGAATGGAGCCCCTGACCCCTTTTGGTTGAACTTATAGTCATTTTCCTTCCTAAGACTGTTTCATTGATGTGAGTTATAATCTCATAGGGAACACCTATAAATCCATCATAGTAGACAAAAATATAAGAGCAGGAAAAAATTCCACTAAAAGATGCTATAAAGAATGTGGTTTTATTACACCTTATTTTTACAATCATGACTTTTTAAAAGACAATTTTTCTTGGTCCTCTTTTACTTTGCATGCAAAAACAATAATGCATTTTTCAGTTCAGCATACCTTTTGATGACATTACAATCATGAATCAATGGCTCTGTTGGAAGAGACACAAATTACATCAACACTGTTATATCATTATCTTTACTTTCATAACTTGACAGATAGGAGTGCAGTATTTCCATTTTATTATACAGCCTAAAGAATCAGATTCTCAGAAACTGAAGAGAAGTCTCTAAATTCCTGCTGTTTCTCCTTTTAGGTAGATGAGGGGAGCTTAACATCCTCAACTCTAAATGGAATGTGTAGTCTGAATTATTTTCTGGTTTACTTAGACTAGCTTCCAGTGTATATCAAAAATCAGTGTGAGGAAGTTTGATGACTTCAGTGATGTTCAGGTATTAAAAATAGAAGTTGTTTTTATCATTACTAAAGCAAACAAATCGCTTATTTTAAAACCATTTAAAAAATTTTTTTATTTATATTTCTGAGAGAGGGGGGAGAGGAGAGAACACACATGATCAGGGGAGGGTCAGAGAGAGAGAGAGAGGGAGACAGAATCCAAAGACAGTCTCCAGGCTCTGAGCTAGCTGTTAGCACAGAGCCCGACACCGGCTCCAACCCACGAACCATGAGTGGGACGCTCAACTGACTGAGTCACCCAGACGCTCCACCATTTTGGATCAAACATGGGTGTATTCTGTTGGCTGTGAAGAATACATATTGAGCATACCTTAAGTTTCTAATGAATATCAAAAGTTTCGGTTGAAATATAGCCCTTCTTGAACCATTTTACTTGTTTTATTACTGGAGGTCAAAATTAAAATAACTGAAAGAATAGGAATTTGATTCAAATAATGTTATATCTCCATCCAGTCTTATTACACCTAACTAGAATAGATATCCATTGTTATTTCAACTGACACAATTGTTTTAATAAAGACGAATACAAAATTTAACATATTACTTGCTTATTTATTATTTTTATTTGTGAGAGAGAAAGAGAGAGAGCATGCAAATGGGGGAGAGAAGGAGAGGGAGAGAAACAGAGAATCCCAAGCAGGCTTTGTGCTCAGCACAAAGCTCGATGTGAGGCATTATCCCATGACCCGGGCAGAAATCAAGAGTCAGACACTCAGTTGACTGAGTCACCCAGATACTCCAATATAAGATTTTTTAAGTTTAAGTATCTCCCAAAGTACATACTAAGTATTAAGTACTAAGATACTTGTGTGTATCCACTAAACTTCTCATTACATGGGGGAAAATGCCACATAAATTTTCAAAGCAGTTAATCTTCCAGATTAGAAGCAAACTTTATGTGTCCAATAATGTAGATACAATAAAAGATATGAAAAACACGTGACTCACATCGTAAGCATTTCTAGATTATCAATATACTTGGATATTGAATAAGGTGACTTATTATTGTAAATACTCAAGGACAAAAAATATTTTATTTTCTTAATAGTATAACATCAATCTGGAATGTGTTACCAAAATTAAACAGTTCTTTTCCAAACTTAAAAGTTGACTTTTAAAAAATCATTTATTGGGGCGCCTGGGTGGCTCAGTCGGTTAAGCCTCCGGCTTCGGCTCAGGTCAGATCTCACTTTCGTGGGTTTGAGGCCCTCGTCAGGCTCTGTGCTGACAGCTAGCTCGGAGCCTGGAGCCTGCTTCCGGTTCTGTGTCTCCTCTCTCTGCCCCTCCCCCTCTCATGCTCTGTCTCTCTCTGTATCAGAAATAAATAAAATAGTAAAAAAAAAAATCATTCATTTTTCCATTATATTATAATAACATAAGCATGAATAGATAAATGGTGTGTATTTCATTTGTATAAAAATGGAAAGCAGAGGGTGCCTGAGTGTCTCAGTTGGTTAAATGTCTAACTCAAGTCATGATCTCACAGTCCGTGAGTTTGAGCCCTGTGTCGGGCTCTGTGCTGATAGCTCAGAGCCTGAAGTATGCTTCAAATTTATTTTGTGCCTCCCTCTCTCTCTGCCCCTCTCCTGCTCATTCTCTCTCTCTCTCTCTCTCTCTCTCTCTCTCTCTCTCTCTCTCTCAAGTATAAATAAACACTTAAAAAAGGAAAGCAGAATGATAATACAAACAAAGTAAAAAAGAAAAATTTAGAGTCCTTGACTTCAGTGATCCTACTCTTAAAAATTATGTGGAGGGGCGCTGGGGTGGCTCAGTCAGTTGAGCGTTAGGCTTTGGCTCATGTCACGATCTCACAGTTCGTGGGTTCGAGCCCCACATCAGGCTCTGGTTGACAGCTAGCTCAGAGCCTGGAGCCTGCTTCAGATTCTGTGTCTCCTTCTCTCTCTGACCCTCCCCTGCTCGTGCTCTCTCTCTGTCTCTCAAAAGTAAATAAAAAACAAAAAAATTAAAAAAAAAAGAGTTATGTGGAGTAAATGATTTAAAGACAAACAAAAGAATCTATTGAAAAATATAACATCTAAAGTAATAAAAGTGAGTATCAGACTAAGTATCCATAGTACAAATAAAATATGATATACTGTTTTATAAAATATTATGCAACAATTTTAAGTTACAATTTAGATGTAATTCTAAATATAAATAAAGTCAATTATATTATATGTGTACATATATTTGATATAGAGACAGAAAACTGCTTAAATTAACTCCAGTTACAGAGGATTTGTGGGAATGGTTATTGCAAACATTATCAAGGAATTCAGAGCAACTCAATAGACAAGTCTGAGGTATGGAAAGAACCGAGAAAGCTCTAGAGCAAATTAAAGTCAGAGTGCAGAGAGATTTTTTCCACTCTAGTGCTCCATACATTTCTCTACATTTTGTTTCTTTCTGTCATGTTACCAAATGAAACAGCCTACTTGAGTTCTGATTAAAAATTCAATGGAGGGGGTACATGGGTGGCTCAGTCAGTTAAGAGACCAACTCTTGATTTGGGCTCAGGTTATGATCTCAGTTTGTGAGATGGAGCCCGGTGACAGCCCAGAGCCTGCCTGGGATTCTCGCCCCCCTCTCTTTGCCTCTCCCCTGCTTGTTATAAACAAACAAACAAACATTTTTAAAAGCTCAATAGAAAAAATTATTTTGCCCATCTGTCATCAAGGAAATGGGCATTCTAACCACTGTGGCTAAAGGGTTAGAGATAGAGGAAGGTGGTTACTGCCCAGTCTTCAGGAACTTTGAGTTGAAGAGGATTTCTGAAAAAGGAAAACCAGGATGTACTCCAAACCAACATTTTATAAAATACCCAGAAGGGGGAATTATAAAGACAGGTTGGAGGTTGGGTAATAAATATGATTTCAACATAAAAACTTGTGCTAATATTATACCACTCTTTAAAATTATTTTACTATTATTCTTTACTCTTTTAATACCCTCTGGCATCTTTTCATAGATCATATTTTAACTAATGAATCTTCTCCCTCTGTCTGAAAAACTTTACTATTTCTTTCTGTGTATTAATAGCTCTCATTCATTCAGTAGCCTTAAGTATTTGCTGTAAATGCATATATTAAATATTAGGAGATTGTATTAATACGATAAGGTCCTTAATACTGTAGAAGCCAAGACATTTTCTAGTACATACTTTAAATATTACTCTAACTTCACTCAAAGTTTTGTTTTCCTGAAACTTCTTAAAGTTATTGCCTAGTTTTGTGGTAACTAACCCAGAAATAGTAACTGAGAAACTATTAATATTCTGTAGGGTCAAAAACCAATGGTAAATGAAAGCTAGCCAGAACCCTTATAAGGGGACCCATAAAAAGGTAGTTCTCTTCAGAGAAGCAGTGCCAGCTAGATTGTGGGAATTTACAGAGAGATCAGGGGAATCCATAACTCTGAATGGACGCATCACTCCCTCGAGTTTCCTGTTATGCATCCCCGGTCACCAAGAGCAAAAGAAAGCTTAACAGTGAGGAAGCCTATCAATGCAATCATGGATTTCTTGGGCTCTTTGAAATTAGTGAATGTAATTTATAGTTTTCCATACTATTATTAAGTTTTCTGAGAGCAAGTCTATTCAATTTAAAGAGTCCTTTCATAACATATATATTTCATTTCACATGAAAAAGAGATCATCATCTGTTTCTTTATGAAACTGTGTTGCTCCTAATTCATGGCACAGGCTTTATCTTAGCATTCCTTCCTTATTTGTAACTTCATTTTCTGAGGGTGAGACATCTGGTGTTCATGGCCTACATTTACTTATCAACTATATATCTGTTAAAAGGTAAACTAAGACACATTAAAATGAGAAGAGTTTATTTGAGGAAAATATCAATTCCATTGGGCAGTGACAAAGTGGAAATGGTTAGGAGTTCCATGAACAGGAGCTCAGAGAGATTTTATAGAGAAAACATGAAAGCAAAATAAGAACATTTTTGATTACCCACAGCTATAAGCTGTAGTTAACTGTTTATGGCTTTCCTGAGATTTCAGTTTGGTACCCTTGAGGCATTTACAGACTTAAATTTTTGCTTGTTTATTATTCTGCCATTAGAGTAGAAACACCTGTGTCTATCAACATCCTTGTTTAATTAATTCGTATCATGTAAAGCAGGTTTAAAATTGCTAAACCTAAGGAAGCCTGGGTGGCTCAGTTAGTTAAGCATCTGACTCGATTTCAAATCAGGTCATGATCTCACAGTTGGTGAGATAATGCCCCACATCATGCTCTACACTGGCAACACAGAGCTTGCTTGGGATTCTCTCTCTCCTTCTCTCTCTTTGCCCCTTCCCCATGTTTTCCCTCTCTCTCTTTTCTCTCTCAAAATAAATAAACTTAAAAAAATAAAATTGCTAAACCTTACGTCTATGAGAAACACATATAGCAATTTGAATCTAGTTTAACTTATAATTCTATGCATTTCCCACTAACCACTACATTAGCTGCATCTCAGCTAAAGTATTTGAATTTATATGTTGAATTTAAGTTTTATTTTGCTCAATATATTTACTAATTTTCCTTGAAACTTATTTTGACCCATAATTCTTTTTATTTGTGTTTCATTTTCAAACATTTGGAGCACTTCAGATATCTTTTTTTTTGTTATCGATTTCTAGTTTAATTCCTTTATGGTCTGAATGTACCTTTAAATAATACTGTATTACTTCATGAATATCTTACAAAGAGCTATTATTCTCCTTCCTGAGAGGCATTCCACAAAGAACATTCTCATAGACATTCCCCAATATTTTCTGTGAGCTCCCAAAAAGGTTTATGAATCAATAGTCTATAAGAGATTGTGGACACTACCTACATTTGGAACCCCCAGAGTCTTCAAATTCTTTTGCCATTACACATTCAGCTGGCTTCACTAATTTATATCTACCTTAAATGAATTTTTCTAAATGCTTCTTACCAACAACCTAGATGAACCAGAGCTTTGGTCTCTGTGACTCTCTTTATGTTGCATAAAGATAGGTTAGCCTGTGATCATAATGAAACACTATTGAGTTTAAAAAATGCCTTTTTCTTCAGCTGAATTTTGTTTGGTTTATTTGCTCCAGTTTGAGAATGAAACCTTTTTGAGTAGACCATTCTGAGTAGAAGCTGGAAGCCTGGAAGTTTATGCATATCCTTTTAAATAAATTCCTGTCTTATTTGCCTCAGAATTCCCTTAAATATCTTTCAAATAAGAGTCATGAAAATATGATACCTTACAGATTTTGGATACTAGCCCTTTATCTGATATATCATTTGCAACTATCTTTTCCCATTCCATTGGTTGCCTATTAGTTTTCTTGACTGTTTCCTTTGAAGTGCAGAAGCTTTTTATCTTGATTAGGTCCCAATAGTTCATTTTTCTTTCATTTCTCTTGCCTTTGGGGATGTGTCAAGTAGGAAATTGCTGCGATTGAGGTCAAGGAGGTTGTTTCCTACTTTTGTTTTGATGATTTCCTGTCTCACATTCAGGTCCTTCATCCATTTTGAGTTTATTTTTGTGTATGGTGTAAGAATGTGGTCTAGTTTCATTCTTCTGCATGTTGCTGTCCAGTTCTCCAAGCACCACCTGCTAAAGAGGATGCTCTTTTTTTTCCATTGGATATTCTTTTCTACAAGGAACTCACCAAATTCCACACCCAAAAAACAAATAATCCACTGAAAAAATGGGCAGAAGACATAAACAGACACTTCTCCAAAGAGGACATCCAGATGGCTTACAGGCACATGAAATGATGCTCAACATCACTCATCATCAGGGAAACACAAATCAAAACCACACTGAGATACCACCTCATGCCAGTCGGAGTGGCTAAAATGAACAAAGCAAGAGACTATAGGTGCTGGCGAGGGTGTGGAGAGACAGGCACCCTCCTACACTGTTGGTGGCAATGTAAACTGGTGCAGCCGCTCTGGAAAACAGTGTGGAGGTTCCTCAAAAAACTATCCATAGAACTCTCCTATAACCCAGCAATAGCACTGCTAGGGATTTACCCAAGGGATACAGAAGTGCTGATGCATAGGGGCACATGTACCCCAATGTTCATAGCAGCACTGTCAACAATAGCCAAAACATGGAAAGAGCCTACATGTCCATCACCTGATGAGTGGATCAAGAAGATATTTTGTGAGGCATTACGATGTCTAAGGGGTTTTGTTTTACAATTAACCTGCAGTCCTTTATAAGTTTACATTTCACATAATGATGTGATATGTACTAACATATTGACATACATATATCACAAAAGAGTACAATAAGTTTAGTTAACATCCATTTCCTCAAATAGTTACCAAGTTATTTTTCTTTGTAATGAGAATTTTAGGATCTTCTCTTTTAGCAACTCTCACATATACTATACAGCAGTGTTAATATCAAATCTTAAAATAAGAATGAAAAGGAGTACAAGACTGTTAAAACTTTATGTATGTGCTTTAAAAAAAGACATATCCATGAGAAGATGATATTAGGGATTAGAGGTTGTAGTAGTTATGGCTGAGATTAGTTAATGACTATAAGGATCAATTTTTGGCTTTATATGAAGATCTTAACCTAGCTATGTTACTCTGAGTCATTAAGTTCAAACAATACTTTTTCTGTCTCAGAATAATTGTGCCTCTGGAATCATGATCCTGCCACAAAATGAAAATCAATATTTACCACTATGAGTTGTGGCTTATAATAGCAAAGATTATTATAAGTTGCAGTTTATTAATAATATAGGGCTTTTCATATCAAGAATATTAGGCAAATACTGTGCTAAAATTCAAAACATACCTCTTAACAAAGAAAACCAAAACCAGAGATTATTAGATCAAGGTATATGACAGTGGCCTGAAGCAGAGCAGCCCTTAATAAAGAGTGTCTGTGTCTGAGGCAGGAGGAGGAAATTCAGGTGTATGAGCAGAATTCAGGAAAGAAAATCATCAGTAAGCTATACTCTGCTGCATAGAACATTATAATAGTAGAGGCAGAGAGAGAAAGAAAGAGATACTCTGGCTAAAATGTAAAAGAGACAATTGAGTAGGTACCTAGACACAGGTCTTACCATAAATACTGAACAAATGTGGCCACAAAGATATTTTAGTGGATGAGTATAGTTTTGCAGCCTGACCGGAACTAAGACTGGATTATAGCAGAACAGATTACAAGCAAATCATAATAGTAGTAATGATTCCATTTGTACCAATATGGAACTTAGGATCTACAGTTAGGACATGAGAAGTTGTCCCTATAGATGGAGTTGTGTTCCTTTTAAAAATTCGTACGTTAAAGCCCCAACTTCCAATATGATTGTATTTGGTCTCTTGTGAGGTAATTAAAATTAGATGAGGTAATGATAATAGGGCCTTCATTGATGGGATTAATGGTTTTATAAGAAAATGAAAAGAGAAAGACTTCTCTCACCCTTTACCTTGTAAGGACACAGGGAGAAGGTGGTGACCATCAACAAATCAGGGAAAAGCCAGGAAGAGAACTGGCTAACACCTTCATCTTGGACATGCTAGCCCAATTGATGGTATTTTGTTTTAGCAGTCTGCTTAGATTAAGACAGTTATATAGTTTAGGAATTCTACTAACCTAATTCTGAATATTTTAATTTTAGATTCAAAATTCAATAACCACTGTCAACAACTGAGAAAATATTCACAAACATAACTGGATACAAACAAGACTAGAATGGAGTTTTTTTTTTTT
>NC_043700.1:87332553-87412218 GCF_006229205.1 Suricata suricatta | reverse complement strand
TATATATATATATATATATATATATATATATACACACACATACACACACACATATATATGTATATATATATATATATATGATGACTGAGCTTACAACTGAAAATATGTGATCTTATTTATATAACTGTTTTCTCAAAAAATTTTAGTGAACATATAGAACACCAATATTTTATCTGTGTAATTTAATCTCAGGTTAAAGTATTTTATTTTTATTACTTAAAAGATAATTACGATAGAAACTTTTAAACACTGAAAAATTAAATAATCTTTCAATCTCTTAGTTAATATAATGCTATAATAAACTATGGTAGAGTAACATTTTATAAATTTGTTGCAAATATGAATTTTAAAAACCTTATATCTTCTAATATATGGCTTCTTTGGCTTTTATTTTTCATTTGATAGAGTTTCTGGACCTACTGAACAATTATAGTCATCGATGATTGTCCTCTGCTGCAAAAGCTTCTACGTTGGGGAAAGCATGTATTACCTTAGTGTTTTTTAAATATGCTGTAGAAATTGTATAATACAGATGGATTTTATTGTATCCGTAAAAAACCTACTACCTTACTTCCATTATGCTTCATTTTTGACAAGTTCTTTTTTCTGAACGTTTTGCTGTCTTTGTGTACAAAGCTAAAAGGGATTACATTTGGCATGCCATTCTTTTACCAGAAAACCCAATCCTTCTCGGGTTTTATTTATATTTTTACCACCTGGATGAAAAAAATACTAGGTTCAAAGAGCACAGAGCCATCTCATCTCTCTATTTCTTTAGCTCCCCCCTTTCTACTGTGCCTTTGTATATGCTCTTATAACATGTTTATGGCACTGGAGTTTAGCTGGATTCACATCAGACTGACAGAGCATTGTTTTAAAGGGAACTTCTGGAACTAGATGAGCGGGTGGCTCTTGCATAGCATATTTTCTCTCCATTAGATATCAACAGTGACTTATGGATGACTCCGTTGAAACTGTTTTAGTAACTGAATGTGATACCTGACAAGAGAGTCTCGTGTATCAGTAAACTAACACAGTCTACCTTGAACAGGCTGATATTTTATTTATGCTGCACTTTCTTAGCTTCTCTAGGGATAGTCTTTCTCAGTTCAGTTTTCCAATTATTCCATTGATTTTGGCAGGACCAAGGTACTCGGACTAAAAATAGATCATGTGTATGACTTAATTTTTTAAGACCTTTGCACCAATTGAGAGTTGAGACATTTATTCATTGGACACAAAACCAAGCAGTATTGCAAAGCATGCTATGGTGCAGTGATATTTAATAATTGGGTATATAGAGTCACCCATGGAGCTTATTAAAATGTCCCTTACCTCCGGTGATAGTGATTCAGATTGTTGTGGTAAGGCTGAGGGATACATATTTTAACATGAATTACCAGAAGATTTTGATGCAGGTTGCTGGATCAGTACTTTATAGAAAGCTAGCATGCTGAGCTAAGCATGATGATGTTATGTTAGTTTTTGATGCTTTAATCTTAGCTAGAGTTTTTTTTTTTAATATTTTAGGATTCCTATGAGTATTTAAGATCTGGAATAACCACTCGATAAGTATTATTTTCCTTCCATTAGCTACTATTTTGCTTAATCCAAGAAACATACGTTAATCTACACTGCTTAATGTAGAGTTTCTTCCATGTAAGTTAAATAGATCTAGGGACTCTTAATAGCTGAAAGGCTTTCTCTGATGTACTTTAACAACATTAACGTTTGGAGGAAAAAAGGCTTTTACCTAACAATGTATATGTTCCTCAACATTACACACACTATATTTTCATTGATATTTCCAGCTTCTTAATTAGTTTCAATTCATTGAACTTTTATTTTTAAATATATGATTCTACAGATGTCCTCTTTTACACAGATTTAATTTTCTTGTCATCTTCGAAAAAATATAAATGACTCTCAAAATTTAGAACACACACAGAACAGGTGCAACTCTATCTTACTTTTTCTAAATTTTTATTTATTATTGAGCGAGAGAGACAGAGCCTGAACATGGGAGGGGCAGAAAGAGGGGGAGACTCAGAATCTGAAGCAGGCTCCAGGCTCTGAGCTGTCAGCACAGAGCCCGATGCAGGCTCAAACTCACAAACCGCTAGATCATGACTTGAGCCAAAGTCGGATACCTAGCCAACTGAGCCACCCGGGATCCCCACAACTCTGTCTTTTGATTGGAATGCATTTGACTTGTTATGAAGGGCAAATCAATCCATCTTTTCAACAGTTTAATTTGTGAGGACACAATAGTAACATGGTGGGTCTTACAAGTAAACAAAAATGATATGGTCATTTTTTATTGGAAAAATAATGGTAAGAAGAGAGAGAATTGTATAATATCTAAAATCTTTTGAAAAATCCTCACCAGTTTGAATATTTATAACCTCCTAGTTACATTATGATTAATATTTTTTCCTGGTATAGAGAAATATCAACCTAAGTACATGGCCAGCAGTTAAAGCTGAAATTCCTTGCAGAGGAAATCTGCACAATTTCATCTTGAAAAAAAAGTATTTACTCCCCCAAAGATAAAATAACCTTGAAGATAAAAATAAGAAAAGTTTCAAAACACACTTGCACGTTTTCTAATGAAATGACAAAGTTGTTTCCATTCTAGAAAGCATTTTTGACAATGCCCCATATCTGAGGTTAGTGACAATATCTTAAGGGCATGAGTCTTGAAAGAGAGTAGAGTTGGTTCAGGAAATTGAAGGAAAAAAAGGAAGGAAAAATCTATATGGCAAAGATGACATAGTACAGGGCACAAAAGAATAAAAGTGAAAGCAGATAATCGAGAATATGAACTGCTCTAAAACTCAAATAAGAAGCATATCAACCCCAAAATGAGTTGTAAACATGTGTAATTCATACAACTAAATTTTTTTCAGGTTATGTCCAAATAAACATTCAAATAATAACAATAAAAAGATGTGTCAAAACTTCTTCATGCTGAGAAATGGTAAATCGGTTGCTCTTACATGAAAACATTATTATTTACTGATTCCCTAAGTAATCACTGTTGGGATTTAGCACAAAATATGAAGATAGAAAGTGATTTGTATACTACAAATAAGTAAATGAGCAAAAATAGTGGGGTGAAGCACTTCTCACTTATTTCTCTGCACTCCATCTAAAAAAGGAAATTGTTGTGTTTCAGTCTTTAGCCAGCTGACAAGTTCACATCCATATAATGTACTTTGTGATTGACCTCAATCAAAATCACAAAGAAGACTGAACTAAAAAAACAAACAAAAACAAAAAAAAACAGAGAAAAAGACTTATAAAGTTAGAAATCAGTAAAATTCTTTGTTAATTTTACTTCTAGAGTTTTTCTGTTATGCTGCTACTTATCAAGTAATCATTGAAGGTGTCTTTACCTGCATCAAACAGAATTAGGTTCATCTAATTGAGTCAACATTACATTTTAAGGATTTAAAAAGAAAGCTCATGTATATCATTTGATGAATATTTACAAAATATCATATGAAAAAGGTAATCTAACAAGGTCTTGGTAAGAAGAGTCATTAAAAAATAGGAGCAATTAACTGGGCAAGAATTATTCTTTTTTTTTTTTAAGTCTATTCATTTATTATTCCTGACAGAAGGAGAGAGGGTGAGAGAGAGAGAGAGAGAGAGAGAGAGAGAGAGCGCAAGCGCACAAGTGAGCTAGGGTAAGAGAGAGAGAGGGAGACACAGAACCTAAAGCAGGTTCCAGGCCCTAAGCTGTTACCACCAAGCCTAACATGGGGCTCAAACTCACTAACCATGAGATCATGACCTGAGCCGAATTTGGAAACTCAACCAACTGAGCCACCTCGGTATCCCAGGAATTCTTCTTTTTTAAAATTTTTAAACTATTTTATTTATTTTTGAGAGAGAGAGAGCGAGAGAGCGAGAGCAGAGGAGGGGCAGAGATTAGAGAGACACAGAATCTAAACAGGCTCCAGGCTCTGAGCTGTCAGTAGAGACTGATGCAGGGCTGGAACTCAGGAACCATGAGATGATGACCTGGGCTTAAGTCAGAGCTTAACTGACTGAGCCACCCAGGTGACTCCCCCCCCCCCCCCGCCGTTTTATTCTTAAAAGTAAAGCTTGTTGATTTTGGCTTTGAACAAGGGATGCAAATCTATGCAGAGCAGTTGAGAATGGTAGAATTAAAAAAAAAAAGAGAGAGAGAGAGAGAATGGTAGAATTATGACAGTGAGTTTGAAAATAAGCAAATATTCAAATTTTCTAAAGTGGTGGTTCTGTATTTGGACATAATTAGATGAAAGTTGTTAAACAGAAAAGCAGAAAGGAAAACAAGAAGAATTTTGAATAGAATGTGTAATGGCATATTATTTGAAGTAGATCATGTGTCACTTGTAGGAGGAACTAGAAGAGACTAAAAAAACTAAGGTCTTATTAAATAGATATCTAAATATGCAAAAGAAAGTGCTTTAATACAATGATAGTTACAACCCATCAGTAATCTCACCTTAGTGCCTTCAATAACCCACCCTTCCAGCTCACTTGTATCTTTACTCCAAAAATCCTTCAACTTCACCAGGACCTCCATTGCAATTTTGCTGGTCAAGTTTCACTGTCATTTACTCCTCTGATATTCTTGTTCCCCAGCTTGCATTATTTACATTCTATAATCAATCACTTTATTTTAGATATCACTTCTTCCCTTTCTTTGGAATCCTTTGCCTTCTCTCACTGTATAGTGTCACTTGGAAAAAAATAATGTTGATTCATTCCAAATCTTTCCCTACTCTGAACATACATCAATCCCTAAAAATATGCCTGGAGAAAAACAAAATATGCCTGATACCTTAACAATTGGTACCGATTAAAAATAAAGATAAACATCAGGTCAATTAAATAACATTAACTTGTAATCATCTTGAACCTCACTAGTGCATTGATCTCACTCAACTTTCCCCTTTCACATTCTCTTTATCCTAAGTCCCCAGTAACTCTTTCCAAGCTTCATTATTTTCCAATAATCTTGTATATGAATTCTCTGAAAAAGTAGATGTAATCGAAAGGGGATCTTTTAGAATCTAAGAATTCAATCATATATCCTATAGCCTTCCCGACTCATATTTAAAACTATCTTCATAGTAAATTCCAGACCCATTCTCTTTATCAAAGATATCATTCCAATTTCTACTGGTCTTTTTTCTATGTTTTGAATTCTTTTTCATGCCATACTATATAATTCCCACCAGAATAAAAAAGTAAATTTATTGCATCTTAACACAGTATCTTCCTTTTTCCACAATTTCCCAATAGCTATGTTTCATTAATTAATTTACTGTCCATTGCACTAACATTCTTCAAAAAGATGTATATAATGTTTCTTTCATATTCCTGTCCTCCTATTAATTAACTTATTTAAATTGAGATAGAATTGATATTAAAAAAACTGTGCCATTTAAAGTCTGCAAATACTGAGGCACCTAGGTAGCTCAGTCGGTTAAGCATCTAAGTTCAGCTTCGATAATGATACCATGGTTCATGAGTTTGAGCCCCGCATTGGGCTATATGCTGACAGCTCAGAGACTGGAGCCTGCTTCAGATTCATTTTCTTTCTTTCTCTCTCTCTCTCTCTCTCTCTCTCTCTCTCTCTCTCTCGGTGGCCCTACCCTAGCCACTCTCTCTCTCTTTCTTTCTCTCTCTCAAAAATAAACAGTAAAAAAAAGTTAATGTAAATAAAGTGTGCAAATAAATGAGCTTTAACACAGAGACAGTCATGAAACCATCAATACAATCCAGCATTCATATGTGGTGCACTGCAAGGTTCCTTCACAATGCCTGGTCCTCCTTCTGCCCCTCCCCTTCATATCTCCACCCTTCCCACTGCCCTATGCCTAGACAGTCACTCCTCTCATTTTTGTTACTATAGATTAAGTTTGAAGTTTCTGAAATTTTATATAAATATGTAATCATAAAGTATAATTATATTTACATTATATTTTACAAAATATATCATACATTATAAGATACACTCATAAAATATGATATTTTATTTTCTTTCATTAGACCTAATTATTTTGAAATTTATGCACATTATGGCACATACAAAGAGTTAACTCATATTTCTGGTAGACTGGTATTATTGTAAGAAAATATCACTATGTAGCAGATTTTTTGCTTATTGCAAATGTTATTAACATTTATGTACAATTTTTTGTATGAAAATGTGCTTTTTATTTTCTTAGATAAATACATATGTATGAAATGATTAGAACATATGGTAGGTTTTGTTTGAAATTTTGAATAAATGCCAAAGTATTTTCATGTGGGATGTAATATTTTACATTCTTATTACAAATGTTTGGATGGTGAGCTTTTCATATGTAACCAATATTTTGTTGAGGTAGTTTACTCTTATTCCTAAGTTGAGTGTTTTTCTCACCAAAGAGTGTTGAATCTTATCAAATATTTTTTTCTGCATCAAGATGATCATAGTACTGATCAGCAGACTCATGTGAAAAAACAATTCAATACCCGGGAAATAACCACCTAAAAGTATTACAAGGAATGCTATGGCATCACACAGGGCAAGTAATGGTTCAGGTTACCACCAGCCAGACTGGAAAAACTTTATAAGTTCTGGGACAATGCATAGTGGAGCAGAAAGGATCTTGTCTCGGTACTGGGGAAAAACAAACATAAACTTTGATACTTTTTAATATCCCCCCAAGAGAAAAGAAAGCCTATTTGAAAAAATTGTCAAAAATTTCCCAAGCATCAGGAAGGAAACAAACTTAAAATTCAAAAAGCTCAATTGATCCTAAATAAAGAATAAATAATTGATCCTAAACAAAGAATAAAAGAATAAAGAGATCAGACCAAGACACATCGTAATCAAACTATCAAAAGTTACAGACTCATCATATAGAAAAGAGATCTTATTGGATTATCAACAAATTTTCTTAGCAGAAATCTTGGAGGAAAGAACTGACGACAGCATATTAAAAAGACTAAAAGGGAAAATTGTCAACCAGGAATACGCTGTGTCTTCAAACTCTAGCTTCAAATCTCACACACTCATCCTCAGCTTCCTAACTCAAGGAGTATGGTTGGGTTCAAACATGGCCCCTCTTTCCTAAGCTAAAACTGGAAAACTCTCTCAAAGCAGTAAGCTATAACTATAGAACTCATCTCTTTTGTTTCTTTTCACTCAAAAAGTACTAATTTTCATTGGATGATCAACAGTGTCTTGAAAATAAATGTCCCATATATTTTACTTGTGTTTTACATGTTTCAGGCAAATGGGTAGGTCCAGTCCCTATAAAAGTTGCATTCTTTCTTAAACTCATTGCACTTAGGTTCTCACCCAATATTTCAATCAATACTTCATTGAAACAGTTCAAGTTCACCATGATCTCCATATTGCTGAATCTAATGATCATTCTCATTTCTCATTTACCTCATTTCGCATCAGCATTTGACATAATTCTTTTTCCTTACTTTGTCTTATTTTGTTTTATTCCTAAGGATGCACATTACCATTGTTTTCTCCTATCCCCATAGCTATTTTTCGTGTAATTTTTTATTGTGAAATTCCTAGAGGGTCTCCAAATTCCTGGGAATTCCAAGATTCAGTTATACATCCTTTTTTATAGTCCCACTAAACCTATTCCCTTGATAACTTCACTTAATCTAATAGCTTCAGATGTCTTTTATTTGCTGACACTCCCAAATATATACCTAGAAACTATATCAATGCCCAAGCTTCTAACTTCCTGCTCAACATCTTTAAAAATAAGTCTAATAAATATTTCAATATCATAATTGCCGTGACTAGACTCTTGATCTTGACTCCCAAACCAGGTCTCCTTCTTCCTCTCTGAACCTCCTCCCCCAAGCCTTCCTCTTCACTTGATGACAAAAACACCCTATATTTTCTAGGTGCTCAGGTCAAATTTTTGAAGCGATCTTAGATTTCTTTCTTTTTTTCTCTCTCTCACACCCACATCCAATAAAAACTGCGTAATATCACTTCATTTCTACAGCCACTGGTCTAAGCCACCACCCATTGCTCACTTGGATTCCAATAGAATGATTTCCTACCTATCAAAATGAAAAAGACCAAATTTACCTGACAATATTGTGGGTTAGTAAGGAGTCATGAAACAAATATTTATACACTGTTAATGGTTATTTGCAGAAGTGTAAAATAATACAATCCTTTTAAAAACAAAACAATCAAACTTAAAATTGAGCTTTAAAAATGTCAGTATACATATACCCTTGAAATTTCCTCTATCCAGTCATAATGACACATGTACCTGCATGCTCATGAAACTGGAAACACTTAAAACCACTCTAAAGTACATAAGAAGAATAGAGGATACATTAATATATTATTTAGTTTGATTGGGCTGTCATAACAAAATACCATAGATTGAGTCGCTTAAAGGACAGAAATTTATTTCCTCACAGTTCTGGAGAATAGAAATATAAGATGAAGGTTTTGTCTGATTCAGTTACTGATGAGGGCTCTCTTCCTGACTTGCAGATGGCTGCCTTGTCCTATGTCCTCATATGGTCTTTCCTCAATGCATTCAATGAAGAGAGAAAGGTCTTTCTTGCCTTCTTTTTCTGGGAAACCCACTGGTCCTATATAAGGTCCCACCCTATGACCTCATTTAACTTTTATTATTGCCTAAAAACCAAATACAGTCAAATTCCAACCACAGTCAAATTAGCATTTAGGGCCTCCACATATGAACTGGGAGGGAAGATACATTTCAGTCCCTAGCATCTACTGTACAGCAACAAAAATGAATGAAATAGTACTACACCTGTAAAGGTAAAGGTAAATATAACCCATATATACAGTTTTGAGAAAAATAAGGAAATTTCAGAAAAATTCACATATTGCCATTAAGAGTCAGTAAAAACACATAAAGCTGTATGTTTGTTTAAATACATCTACATGTGTGTAATAAGCACTAAATTCAGGACATTGCTTACCTGTGCTGTGGTAAGAGGGAATTGTATCTGGGAGGATAATGGGACTTCAAGTATATTGTAAGTATTCGGTTAGTATGCAAACATTAATTATATATTTTTGTATATTTTTAATTATTTTATTTTAGAAAAAATTCTAAGTTTAATTATTTATTTTGAGAAAAAGATAGAGACAGAGAAAGAGTAAGAGAGAGAACCCCAAGCACTGCCAATGCAGAGCCTGCCACGGAGTTTGAACTCACGAAGTATGAGATCGTGACCTGAGCCAAAATCAAGAGCCAGATGATTAGCCAACTCAGCCACCCAGGTGCCTCTATCTTAAGTTATTCCACTAGAATGCTAAGTCTGGATAGTACAAAATAAATATTTAAACAACTATACAGGCAAAATATATTTTCTTTCCTGTACTCAAAAATAATGAAGTCTTGTAAAATTGTTCCTTTGTGTCAAGTCTTGTAAAAGTATCCCCTTGTGTCAAGAACATACCCAACACCTCACAGCTTTAATTTTGGTGTGAGTGTGTGTGGTGAGGGGCGGCAGGTTTCTTATTTTTTAATAAGTAAATAACTGAAGCTTGTTGTTTGTTATTCAAGAACATTGAAAAACAATGAAAATAGTCATCCAAGGATGAAGTGGATAAACATATCCACCAAGCCTAAGGTAAGGGTGGGTATCAATTAGTTCCATGGAAGTAGACTGTGATGTCCTAAGTGTGGAGAAGCTTGACCTCCAGGGTTAAAGTGGTAGTGACCGGATAACCAAGTTTTACCCTGGGCACAAGATCACTAAACTAATGCCGAAGTTTCCAATAGCGAGTCTGAACTTTAACTAATCCCATCAGTTTTGATCACAGTCATTTTAATAGTGATCAAATGGGTAGAAAATAATCCTTGGACATTTATTCAAATTAAGCTTTCTTTCATCTTTATTTGGAGGGCTTCCAGTTTTAATTTTCTTTCAGAACTGATACAGCACATATTGTTGTTTTTCACATCCAAGTTTATAAATTAAAACTTAAGTCCCACGTCGGGCTCTGTGCCGACAACTTAGAGCCTGAAGACTGATTCAGATTCTGTGTCTCCTTCTCTCTCTTCCCATCCCCCACTTGCACTTTGTCTCTGTCTCAAATATAAAATAAAATAATAAAAAAATCTTTTTTAAACATAGCCACATTTTTATTTACCCAAAATAGCCATAACCATATATAATTTCTGTTTTATCTATAGCTATTTTCCGTGACCACCTGCTACATACCTCCTGGAGAAGTCACTTAATATGAAGTTTGCATATTATTTTAGGTGACTATATATCATCAGCTAAAGATGACATATATTTACAATATTTAAGATATTTTGATGATTATTTGTTTTTGCATTATACATTGAAAAGTAATTTATACTTTTATATACATCAAAAAGTAAAGACTCTTTGAAACATTTGTTATGTATCTACACCAAAGATACTGCCAGAATATATATAGGTAGCAATTTATTTTCTACTTTTATAAGCCTTGATTTATCATGCTAGTTTGGGCTGAATCTGCTGCCTCTCCTTCCCATGTCTCATCTGCTTATATTTCAAGGATATCATTGTGACTTGTAAAGTTCTAAAGACATCACTGAGTTATTGTTCTAAATAATCTCTTTTCTTTAAAATAACTTATTGATAAATACCAAAATGAAAATGTGTCCTTTATAAAATATAACTTGATTTTACTAAAAAAGGACAAAAAATAATTCCTCATCCTCTTGCTATAAAAATATTACTAAAGCAATATAAAGAAATGTTTTATAAATTCCACTAATTTAGTAGCTCTCTTCTTGATAATGAGTAAGAATGCAACCCTGTGGAATTTTGTGTTAAAAGAGATATTTTCAATGGTGTATACACACACACACACACACACACACACACACACACACACACACACACACATATGCATGTGTAATTACCCAAACAAATTAGAGTTCTGAATAATAGTATCATTACTTTAAGAAACTACTGAGAAAATAAATGGTGCCTGTTTTCTTCTTATAAAATCTGAGTTTCCTAGGCATTTATCAAGACACCCTCACTAATTTTGCAGTTAAATTGAACAATCTTTTTAAATTACCATGATCTTTAAAAATCTATAGACGTAATTCTTCTTTATTTAATTAAACTAAAAAACCCCAAGATCGCTTGGTAAATATTATGAAAAAGAGTATTCAACTATACCTATGAAAATGTCTGTGAATTCTTAATACAAATACTTTATTAATCCTTATGAATAATAACATATAAACATCACATAAACACATAAACACATAAAATCTGATACAAACTATAAGGCTTTGTGTTTTTCTTTTTTCAGTGACTTCCTTTTATTTATGACTGCTAAGTGCATTTTTACAAGTAATAGCTGAAGAATCTTTAAAGTTACAGGGTTATGAATCTCAAAACTTAATCCATTAAAGATCTTTAAAGCTCACAGGATATATGATAAGCTTTTAAAGCCTTATATGTGTACTAATATCTAATTGTATTTAATACTTCTTCATGTCTGGGAACAATACTCTTCCTAAAGTTGATACAAAAGGCAAGAATAGTTTATACAATTTTTCTAATCATTATGTCTCTAAATAGTATCTTTTCATGCTTTGTCATCAATAGACTATTTACCTTGATCTTTATCAGATACAGTGGGACCATATAATTTATTGCTTAAACTCCAAAATTTGACAATTGAAAGGAGCTACTAAATACTAATTTGTTCAATTTGCATTCTTTAAAAAAATAGAAATAGCTGTATCCTGACACAGTTAAAGGCAAATTTTAAAACTGAATATTCTCATTCATAATTAAAAATAATATCAGAAGAATAATTATTCATCATATACATTGCATGTGTTTATGGCTAAACTATAATTTATCAACTAATTAGGAGCTATTCTGAAAGTACAACAGGATATAAATGATCACCCCAAAATAACTGTTGTGAAAGATAGCATTACATTGGAGAATTCAGCAAGTATGTCTACCTACAGATTAATTTTTCATCCATATCTACCTTTAATAGTTTATTATTACCACTGGTATTTTTCTCACAATTTTTTTAATTGGCCTGTTTCACTATTTTTATAAAAGTAGCAGAATTTTTCCTACATGTTGTATAGTTAGTACATTTAGAATTATTGATCTGTCTAATGAAGGATATTTCCAATCCTATATTTCAAATGTTTAATTTCAAATATTAAAAAAATTAATATTTTTTATTTATCTTTGAGAGACAGAGAGAGACACACACAAAATCCGAAGCAGGCTCCAGGCTCTGAGCTGTCAGCAGAGCCCGACGCAGAACTTGAACCCACTAACCGTTGAAATCATGACCTGAGCTGAAATCGGACGCTTAACCAACTGAGAAACCCAGGCACCCTTCAAATATTTTTATATGTACTTCTGTTTTCTGTTCTTATTGCTTTACTCCTATAAATTATTCAAGATAAACCCACCAAGCATTTCACTTCTTTTTCATGTTGATTTGAGTGCTTTCCCAAAGTCAGAAGCTACATAATTAGAGGCTTTACCATTTTCATCATCTTTCAGAAAAATATCCCACTTAAATGAGAATTACATTCAAAGATTTCTAGCTCAATTTGATTTGCTCCCAACCACAATTCTAGAATTTAGAATTTCCTCTTGTATCGTTTAACTTCTTAGTTACTAAATTGAGTATAGTTCCTATCTTGCTTTTATTGAAATATGTGTTACTGTCACTTGATTTACCTGCTTTACTTTCAATAACCTGAATCTGGCAAACTGAAGCTTTTGGAGTTCATATATTAAGTAATTCAATAAAATATTTTTGAGGCCTGACTGTAACAACAGATAACAAAATTTAGGAAACTCATTGGGGGTGCATGGATGGCTTAGTCGGTTAAGACTCCGACTTAGGCTCAGGTCATGATTTCACGTTCCTGGGTTCGAGCCCTGGATTGGGCTATGTGCTGACAGCTCAGAGCCTGGAGCCTGCTTTGGATTCTGTGTCTCCTTCTCTCTCTGCCCCTCCCCCTCTCATGCTCTGTCTTTCTCTGTATCAAAACTAAATAAAACATTAAAAAATTAAAAAAAAACTGATTAAGAACAAAAACAAAAATGTATAATAATGTTGTAGAAAACTTAGGTTGATTTACCAAGTACTCCTTCATATGCTCAAATAGTTATAAAATCAAACTGATGCAGGAGAGCAAAGACAGAAATTGTGCAGAGTAAGATTGTACATAATAAATAAATATCAACTTAAATAATGTTAGTTTGATACTTCAACTGAGGAGACAAAAATAATTTTGAAATTGTCAAGGATAACTTGTATCTCAGTACAAGATTAGTACATCTTTAGTTGCAACACAGCCACTTCTAAATGCATGTATTTATTATACGTTTCTTAATGTGGTAGGGGCATTGTGTTTATTACATAGTATGTGCCACCAAAACAGATTTACTATTTGAAGCATCTGATAACATTGAAATAATTTAACTATGAAGTTTTCCTCTACCAGTAGTTTCAACACATTATGAGATATCACTGCATATTCCATATATACACAAAAGTATTAGGGAATGATAATAAAATTAATGTAAAAGAGCAATCCTTTGATATAAAGTATAAAGTCCTCTATCTTTCACCTCCAAATGATAGAGATCAAGAGTCTCTAATATTTCCATCTCAAGACTTTATAATACATCCATCTCAAAATCAGAATTTTTGAGCCCCCAAATTGCACTTACTTCTAAGAAAATATCTCAGCAACTTCTGCTCTCTAATGTTTTTTTGGCACTTAACTCTTGTACCATTAAGACTGATATTTCTCTTGCATCTTCATATTACCACTTCTCTCAAGACCACTAACAATTCCTGAAAATGACTGACACAAAAACTGACTTTAATAGAAACATCCTTAGAGCCCTCCAATGTAGGTAAAGGAACATCTTCCACCAGCTTCTGGAACAGACTTAGATTTTCATGGTCTAAGATAAACATAAACATGTAAGTTTCTAGGTCCAGAAAAGTAGCTATATTTTATTCCGGTCAGTTAGCTTTAGCTCTCTTACATCTTGAGACACTGGAGTAGTACTGAAAGTTTAGGTATGGGTTCGAAAACCAGACAGTAGACTCTGGCCATATTTCTATGTGTCCAGGATTTCGATGAGAAAGAAAGCTGAGCTAAATAATTGTACCATGACAAAAATATCCATGCAATGATGTGTAGTCCCTGGTTTGGAGAGTAAGAATACAGCGGGTCAATGTTTTGAGGTTCTACTTTCAATAGATTTCTCACTTCAAAGAGCTGTTAAAACTACCAAATTTTGAGCACAATTCCATGAGGAATTAGGACTCTATTAGGATCTTGCAACCACCTATTATTACTTTTTTATCGAACATATTCTTTGCATTCTTTGTTTGATCTTTCAATAACAAACCAAGTTTAAAGCAATCTTAATCAAGTTGGAGTGGTCACTTGACTAACCCTTGATTATAGGCCAGACTTTCATATCCCTGACTCATTTGACTATGACTTGAAAGTTTTGAACTCAGAAGAGATATGCATTATTGGGTTTGTTAGACCTGTCTTTAGGGGCAAAACTGTCTATTTCCGCTACTGGAGAAAGGTTAACGTTATGCATTTCAGAGTCATATTTGTTTTAAATCCCTGTTAACTATGTATCTTTAAGTAATCTGGCCCTGATCTTCTTTCTCACTAAGGATTTAATTTTCCCTTCCTCAGATAATATCTTTAGTTAATATCATTAGCCCTTTATAAAATAAAATTTTAAATAATGTATAAATACATATAGAACATTCATAAATCTGAAGTGTACAAATTGATGAATTTCAAAAGTGTAATAAGCGCCCACACCAATAATAGAAAATTAGTAGCCTTGCAGAAGTCCTCCTGTCTTCATCTCCCAAATATATTTACCTTAAATGTTATCAATCACTCTTCTAACTTTTAACATGAAAATACTTTGCCTGATTAAGAACATTATGTAAATAGATTCATGTACACACTTTGTTGTTCATGGTGGTAATAAAGTGGATTTTACACAAGAATACTGTTATATTTAGAAAAGGAGAAAATAAATGCAATATAAAGCAGCCCACAAACATGAGAAACCTCTATATAATAGCATTATGACTAACCTAATAAAATGTAAAAGATTTGGCCACAAAGTAGGGGATATTTAGTACTACAATTAGTTATCTTACTATAGAATGACGTAAAAGAAGGTGGAAATTCATGTAGGTTAATTTATTAGATAATATCATATAAAAGAAACTTTTCAATATTTATTTTCATGCTTTCCTTTTAAGTAACCCATTCATAATTAGGGTAGTAACATGTGTTACAGATGTGTTATTTCCAAATGTGTTATAGAACTTAAAAACTATGCAACTTGATTACACAGTTCTTTCAAAAGGCTTTTATAAGACCTCTAAAAATTGAAAAAATAATTCCAGAAAACCTTATTTTGGAAACTACAAGGCAAAAATCACAGTACTGACATTGTAAATGACTTTTAAAGGGCAAAAAACTTCATATCCCTCTTAGATGAAGTCTGTAGATCACATTACCAAATATGAAGACAATGACCAGGTTAACCTTGGTTTTCAAGGTCTCCTTGTTTGTTTCTTTTTATTTTCCCTTCTCTTTTTATATTATACTTGTAGTTCAAAATATGAGTTTCAGAGCAATACAATAGTGTACATTTCCTCAATTTAATACACTTAGAAGTAATTACTAATATTTTTTTCTTGTTCTGAAAATGGTGAAATAACTCCAAAAGCTATGGAGTTATAAAGATCATTTACTTGTCTAGGTCTCAATTTATTTGATTATAAGGTGAGAACAATGTGTCCCATCTATTTTGGTCTTTGGGATTCTAAGACTTAATGAGTGCAAAAAGTTTCTAAGGACTTTACAAGAAAGTAGTCATTAAATAGTATTAATGACATGTCTGCTAGATAGCAATGTGAAATGTGTGAAACATTATTTCCAAATATCAAAAAAATCAAAACATACACTTTTATCAGCTCTTAGCACTAACCTCTAAGAAAATCAAAGACCTTCTTTTTGTGTAATAATCTATGGAAGCTACTTAGCTCACAAAATTTAAAAGAATATGCCCAAATGATGAAAAAAGGTTTGTAGCATTAAGAAAATATATACAAGTTTAATACATATTTATAGAAATAATGTCAGATAACATGGTAAATAACACTTAAAAAAACCCAAAACTACTGAATACTTTTTGAAACAAGATGAAAATGGAATAGATATGTCTGTCATCTATAAAAATAGTGTCATTTTAGAAGTGGAGAATGTAACTAAAGAAGTACCCAAATGGCCTTTTGCTCTGTCTCCTTTAGGAAAGAGTGTAATCTTCAAAATGGAAAGAAAAAAAGTAGACAGAGTATATCACAGGTGACAAAATCATGTTGCCCTGGATGAATTCAAATCCATAGAGCCAAGGAAGTTAGAGAAGCCATTAGCCATTACTCCCAAATAAGCTTTGACAATTTTTAACCAATAATCGAAAAAAGAAGACTTTTCAGAATACTAAATGAAAAAATGCCCCAATTTTTTATATGAATACTCTTCTAGATAAAATAAAAGATGGTTTTTAATTTCTTCAAAGAGAATTCAACTCTAAGAATTTATTGGCCTGTTTGGAATTAGATCATATACCAAAGTCCACCTGTCTCAACATAGTTATTTTACAAAATATAAAATCAAAGTGCAGAAGTTTTAGTAATTTTCTACAGTCTTTGCCAAATGAGACTACACTATTGTGTTTGAAAATTGAGCGAACCATGTAATCCTCTTATGCCTTGGTTTCTCCACATATAAAATGGGATTCAACAAGGATGATGTTTAAAATATCCAGTTCCAAAGTCAAAATTTATGCATTCTAGTACATGGTTTTAGATTCTCTTTAGACTTGTAAAAAACTAAACCTGTGTCTATATGAATCAAAAATTATACACGTTTATTATATAATTTGCACTTTTATATACATATTGAAAAAACCGTATGGTGAGTGTGGATTTTATTCCGAAGCCTACTTGGCTTTTTTTAAGCCTTTCTGCATAGAAACATGAATCCTTCTGTACTTCTTGTCCTGGAGCAATGCTAGGCCTTATCCTTCCATCCCACTCTTATTTTGTGAAAGTTTCCTCTAAAATCAGCTCAGAATCTTATCCCAATTCTTTTTCTTGAACTTTACCCCTTGTTTTATTCTTCTGGTGAACTTGACAGGATTCTTTAAGACAATCAGCTAAAGAAGTTACAAGTAGCTGCATTAATATTCACTTACTGACATTCTGAATATGCCTAAGATCTATTAGCCAACAATCTTTTCTTTTAATTTTTTAAATGTTTATTCATTTTTTGAGAGACAAAGCATGAGTGTGAGGAAAGGTAGAGAGAGAGGGAGATACAGAATCTGAAGCAGGCTCCAGGCTCTGAACTGATAGCACAGAGCCTGATGCAGGGCTCAAACTCACAGACCGTGAAATCATGACCTGAGCCAAAGTCAGATGCTTAATCAACTGAGTCACCCAGGTGCCCCTATTACCCAAGAATCTTGAAGCTCCTACAGAGTAGATGTGGGGGGATGGAGGGAAATACACTAGAGTAGTGATTTTTTAACCATAGGATCAACAGAAGCTCTTTTATAAAATGACTGAACAATCCACTGCCTATACCAATTAAATCAGAATCTCTGGAGGTGGGGATCTGACATCC
The DNA here is from genome assembly GCF_006229205.1 of Suricata suricatta. NCBI lineage: Eukaryota > Metazoa > Chordata > Mammalia > Carnivora > Herpestidae > Suricata > Suricata suricatta. The sequence goes on along the minus strand of NC_043700.1, from coordinate 87,394,441 downwards.
ACCTTGTAAGCGCTTCCCAGAAGATTCCAAAATGCAGTCAAGATTGAGAACTACTAGAGCAATTATCCCTTGAGATTTCCAACTCCTTCCATGCAGCAAGGGTAAGAAATAGAACCTCTCTAGGGCTTAGTAGAGGTGGTTGCTGCATAAGAGAGACACAAGCCCATGTAAGAGGAAACACAAAGTCATCTCATTATAGTCTACCAATAGTTAAAGGTCATGTACAAGCAATATTAGCAGATTTCCAAAATACTGAATTTAAAAGAAAGACAATTTCTTTTCAGCAAGCAAACAAGACGAATAATCTCTTCTAACATCTTTACTTGTAAGTTGGCAAAAAAATCTCAAAAATAAATCATAATTGAAAATAAAAGTCAAACTAATGAGACACAGATTTCCTGAACAATATTGCTAGACTTTAAGAATTGTGACAAGAATACAGTTTTTTTATTAGAATATTTCAGTGCAAAATGAAAATGTTAGTGTGGTTTTTTAAATATTAGTTGCTTACCTTATTAAATTATAGTTTTCTTTTTATAAATAAATCTCTTCCATATTGATATTTGATACCACTGCCTAAAACGATAAGTTGGCAGTATTAATAAAATGGTTTAATATTTCTCCATGTCATAGTCTTATAATTGGGTATTTTATGTCTGCTAATTTGCTTCTACTCCTTGATTCAGTAACATCTTGAACTGATTTGCTACAAGAAATAAAAGTAAAAGAGGTATGGTGATATGCATTCTTTTGTCCACAAAAAATAAGCCTTTTAAATGAATTTAATTGTGCTTGTCTTCCCAGCCTCCCACACAATTCAATACTTGGTATTGGAGTATGTAAATGAATGATTGCACATGTATGTGTTAAGGATGTTGAAACAGATTGTCACTTACAAAATGCCATAAACATTATGCCGGTTTTGAGCTTAAAAAAGATACTAAATAAAGATTTGTTTAAGAATATGTAGATGTTTGTATATTAAATATTCTAAACTGATATTGTGGTTTTTGGTTAATATTTACAATTTTTTATAAGTATGATTAACCGCAAAATAAGAACATTTCTATTTCTTTGAAGACTGCACCACATGTATATGCATACACACAGAATAATCCAAAGAATAAAATTCTAAGCAAGCATAAGCTTTACTGACTGATATTTAAATTATATTTATTTTCAGAAATGTTTATTCTAAATTTATTTATCATTGTGGGTATTATATAAAAATGAAATTGTAAAATAATTACCATATGCAAGTGTCCCACGGTTTCATAACTTAAAAATCTAGGAAAAGTAATACACACAATAAATCACAAACTAGCACTCGACTGTATACATAATATAACAATCATAAATACTAACCTCACGGATTATGTGTCATCACATTCCCCCCTAAAAAGAAGGATGCACATAATAGGTTATTTTGGTTATTGTTTAAATAATTGGATGAAGAAACATGGAAAGATACAATTTGTTTATTGTGAAAAAATGGCACATCTTTATTATTTTTTGACTCACTACCTTTAGCTCTTGCCAAATGTTTATTTACCATTCTAAGTGCAAGAGCCAGAAAGATGTGCATATACTACACTATGATATTGGCATGACTAAATAATTGTACTGAAGGTAAACTCTTTTTGACTACATGCTTGTGAAACCCTTTAAAAGGAGGTAATTTGTAGTTTAAAATAATGTATACTTAATTCTTATATAATGTTTTAGAATTTATTATACTGTTTTATTTTTAACCACTAAAGTGTGGTGTAGAAGCTTTTAGGAGCATTAAGTTTGACTACAAAGATAATAATTCTTATGGAAATAAGACCATGTTACATGAATAACACAAAGTTTCACAATTCCAATGAATATATTTTTTAATAAAATTTACTAGGTTGTAAAGACTGAGCTGGGTCATTTTGAAACAAGAAATCATTCAGAAAATATTCAACCAGATTGACATATGCTTTAATATTTATAATTATATGGCATCTGAATGAATTAGTTAATACACTGGATTCTGTAACGAATAGATACTGAAATGTGATAGGGTTCAAGCAGGATATATTTTGTTTCACAATCATCTGTCAATAGATTATGGATGTCTCTGATCTGTGGGTATCTTTCCATCAGGCTGTCATTAGGGGATCCAAGCTACTGAAAACTTTCTTATCTTCAACACAAGTCTTCTAAGTATGTTATTTCACATTCAATCATTGGTGAGAGGGAAAGAGCATAGTGAAGAACCCAGTTTTTTTAATGTCTTAGTCTTGAAAGTGGTCAAATCACCATCACTAATTTTCCATTGATAAAACACAATGACATGGTTACCTCAGAGAAGACTGGGACATACAGAAATTCAGATGTTTTTGGTTAATGGAAGATTCTGCAACAATTACAAAAGTTCTGGATCAGGAGAATGCCAAGTGCATTTAAGGGGCTGTCAGGGAAAGATAGTGAAGAAGGAGCAGAATGAGGAGGAGGATGACAAAAGTTGATTTCAGAGAGTCAGTGGGCAGGAATGGTCATGAGTTGTATGTGTTTGTAAGACCTGAGATGCTGTTGCCATGACTCTGAGGCTGAAAGACACAAATTCAGAGATTTTGAGGCAAAGAGTAACACTACTTACAGATTTGATTAGCACAATTGAAATGGTCTTCTTGGACAGGCCAAGACGCAAGCCATAGCTGCAAATATTTCTTAGAAGATAAATTTATATATGTGTTCTACATAAAAGTGGTTTAAAAACCAACTTAAGTATAAGTTGTCTCAGGGTCTTTTTTATTTGTGTGTTTGTCAGCTTATAAAATCTAGTGATTTTTTTTCAACTGATGTTTTCTGATTTTCTTATCAGCTGTTTTCATTGCTGAGCACTGGAATTCTCTACTACAAGCAGATGCATTGGCATTCTTCTCTACTTGCAGGAGCCATTTTGTCCATAACTTTCACTTCTTCTCATTTACATGAATATAATTGTTTGGATTCACATAGCTGTTTATTTTCTAAACCACAGCCAGAAAATAAAACTTTATTATTATAACAACTTTTACATTTGAAGAGTCAAGGAGCCTGTTATGTTCCCCAGATTCTATTCCTTTGCCCACAGCAAGGATGAGAATTTGAGCTAAAGATATCTATTGTTACTTAAATGCTATAGCTATCAAAACCATAGCTATTATAATCAGTTTTGAAGTTAATCTAATTGTAGATAAGCAACTATTAACATCTAACTGATTAAAAATTCACTAATTTTTAATTTATTCACGTAGGTTATATTTATGTCAAAAAACCCTTTCCAGATGATAGAGATTTGTCCTGTTTTCAATGCTCTAGACTTGTACTTTTTAAAATGGGTGCAGCTAAGAATGTTTAGCTATTTAAACTAGAATTAATTAAAATTAAATATATTAAACCTTCAGTTTGGTTTGCACATGATATAAGCCACAATTCTAGTGTTTACCTTCATGTGACAAGAAGCTACTATATTGGACAGAACCGATACAGATATATTTCCATTATTGTAGAGAGCTCTATTGAACAAACTACAAACTAACAATCTGTTTTAAGGGTCCCCATGGCTCTCCAAAGTGAATATTAATTATGCCACACAATCTATATTAAAAAGCCCAACTAGTTGAAACATGTCAGGTAAAAATCTAGCAATGGATTTTGTGTGATGACTTAGCAAACTGAAAGACAGAGTTTATTTCTTTTTAAAGATCTTATTGTGCAACAAGTTAATTGCTCATCATTCTTGAGTAATTTTCTGTTCTTTTTAGAAGACCTCCAAAAAATCTATTCAAATGCAACAAAAGCTGAAAAAATTGGCTATCACATTGAAATAGACATATACATAAATCTCATTTGATCAAAGTTTTATTTCATAAAATTCACAAAACCTGTGCCCACAAAGTTCTTTTGGTATGAGTTGTTGGCAGGACTATGAAGAGTTTTACTTAGAAACACATGTTATAAAATATTAGTTAAAATATGTTTCTCCATGCAGAGAAATATCTTTGGAAGTACCTGTATATGTTGAGCTTCAAAACACTGCTGCTTCCTTTACAGAACTTCTCTATTCTATTGCAATTTTTGTTGATGCTTATAGAGTTGCAAGAAATTACAAACCATATACATCTTAAACAGATAATTTGATCTTATTCTGTGGTCTCATCTTTATTGCTTTACATTGTCACCTATTTTAATTCCCCTTCTAATCTTAAGCAGCTGGAAATTTTTAAATTATCTCTTTTGCTATATATTTTTGAAATATATAAAGCATTAGATAGAGCTCAGTATAAAATATTGCTGTCAGAAAACAAGAGGGCAAGATTTGTCAGAAAATAAGCTTTTAAACCACTTCATTTTTAGTTATACAATGTGGGCGACTAGAGCAAATGAGTAATAAAAGGCAAAACAATTGAGTCTCCTAGGGTGCTAAATTAAGAATTTATAGTCTGAATGATGTCTCTGTAACCTCATGCAATTTTCTATTATTGCAGATCTTAAACAATTAGAAACATAGATGACATAACAATTTTCACTTATAAATCTGCAGGAGTGATAAACATAACATGCAAAATACATTTTGATAGTAACGTTAATTGGTCTAATGTTCTCAAAACAAAGAAAAATAAGGATATTTAAAGAAAGTAACATTTTGAACAAATTTCACAGGCTCAAAGAGCTATTATGATATATTTTTATTTTAAAACAGATGGGCATCTAATATTTTACAATGGTTAGTAACTGCAGATGACATTCAGATAAATAAACATTATAAATTTTCATAAAAATGCATGATATTTCTGGAATTTGAAAATAGCACTATAAAACATAAGGGATTCAAATTTAATATTTTTGTAATGATACATACTAAAGATTGTTTCATTAAAAATACTAGCAATTGATATAAGGGTAATTCAATGTTTTCCATACCAAAAGGACTTCATTGTTGCTATTCTTTTCAAAGAATCTGCCTTGAAATCTACTTAAAATTCTATCAGAATAATGGGTTGGAGTAATATGTTTAAGTCAGAGAGAACAGTAATGATATAGAAGTAGTTTTGTCTTATGAAGTACGTATCTTTTTTTTTTATCACAACAGTAAATAAAATCCACTTCATCACATACACTACATCAGCTTATTGGCTTAAGAAATAAGAACAATGTTGAAGAAATAATTAGTTCCTAGAGATAAATTAATCTACTATTTTTCAGTTACTTTTTTCATTTTGATTATATCCAGAAATAAGGTGCTTTTTTGCTTTATTATGGAACTCTATTTGAGCAAAATTCAAGCATCATAGGTGTCAAAATATATCTTGCTATCTAATATGGCATATTAGACTTTTCATATGAGAAATCACATTTAAATAAAATGTATTACTGTTTTGTTAGTACATCCCACTAAGAAACAAATTTTGGTTAAAAAGAATAAAATGATGGATGTTTTCAGTGCATTTTTATGGTGTTCCTTAGGTGTATTATTATGACAAGATAAGGTAGATGTTTTTGTTTGTTTCTTTTTCCCAATGTTAGATATGCTTGGCATATCATTTATTTCTGAGGATGTTGAAGAAATATAAAGTGGAATCTTGAATAGAAGACATAGAAATGCCAAAATTAAAAGAAAGCTATATTTTAGTCATCAAATTGGAATTGAATTGAAATAATCGGAACTTTTTGTTTGTGTAAATTTCTGTCAACTTAAACTATGATTCAGCTCATTATTCTAACTTCTAACTTCAAATATAGAGACTAGATTGAAACTTAGAATCTATACTACTAAACATACTCCTCTACAGCAGTAATGCATTAGATGCAACTTAATTTTAAATTTATAATTTAGGGACAACAGACATTTTAAGAGTTATATGTATATATAATATTATATTATATATTATATAATCAGTCATTTTATCCAGTATATCACTTATGAATATATACAAACAGGCAATTATTGTTTCTTTCCTCTATTTAAAATTTTAAGTGTTTTTATATTTATGATTTATTTTGAGAAAAAGAGGAAGAGTGTGTGAGTGCATGAGGGGCAGAGAGAGAGAGAGAGAGAGAGAGAGAGAGAGAGAAACAGAATCCCAAATAAGCTCCACCTGTGAGGACACAGGGCTGGATCTCACAAAATGTGAGATCATCACGTTAGCCAAAATTAAGAGCTGACTGTTTAGCCAACTGAGCCACCCAGTGCCTCAAATTTAATTCTCTTTTAAATCACATTAACTAGTAAGCTAGCAATTGTCATTTTATAAAATGCAGAATAAACAATCCATAAAATAGCTGTGTGACATATATTCCTTTTATCAGAAAAGTAAGATTATTTTAATCATTCAATGACTTTTAAAATGCAGACAATAATTGGTAAATTCAATAATAGATATACATATAAAATGTTTCATCTTTTTGGTATCCAATTCCATTTAACCATAAAGCATTACTGTATCTAAAGAATAAAAAGATTAAAAAGTGTTTAAAATTTAGCTCAGGAGTTAATATTTGGAAATGTAGACTCCAAATTTTTTCAAGGAGAAATGTTTTTAGCCTGGGACCTTCACCCTCTCAAAACACATTATTAAATTTTAGTTCACAGAAGAAAAAACCCCAAACTGATTTTAAAAGCCTGCAAAGACCAATAAAGCCAGGTCGGCTCTGCAACTCTTTAGTCCTAATATATTGAGAGTTATTTTTAAATTAATTTGGATAATTGAATGTTTCCTTCCACAAAGACGTAATCCAAGGTATATGTATACGTGAAAGAGAGAAGTAGGATCATGCACTAAGACACGTTATGTTTAATATATGTATTTTAACTTTTATGTACATCAATATAAACAATCTTTCAGTGCACTATGTTTCAAAGATCCAATAATTATCTGAAGAAGCTAGAAAGGTCTGAAATACACAACCTAACCTTACACCTAAAAGAGCTAGAAAAGGATCAGCAAATAAAACCTGAAACCACCCCAAATGAAATAATAAAGATTAGGGCAGAAATAATTGATACAGAAAACAAACAAAACACAGAACAAAACAATGAAACTGAGAGATGGTTCTTTTAAAAAGTCAATCAGTATTTTTTTCTCACCATAAAGAAACTGTATAGAAGAGAAATACAAGTGACATATAGAGAAAAGAGAAAGAACACAAATAAATAAAATCAGAATGAAAGAGGAGGGATGATAACCAACACCACAGAAATACAAACAATTCTAAAAGAATACTATTAAAAACTATATAGGAAATTGACATATTCCCAGAAATTTACATACTACCAAAACTAAAACAGGAAGAAATAGAAAATTTGACCAGACCCATAACCAGCAAAGAGATTGAATCACCATTCAAAAGTGTGGGAGGCGGATGCAAGATGGCGCCTTGGCATCCTGCCCGAGCACATGGCGAGGTATGGCCCACCGGCCTTTGGTATTCCCGCCCCCCGGCCAGATACCGCGATAAATAAGCGACCAATGCAAGACCATGGAATGGGTCAGCCCTGCCGTTGCCAGCCAATCATGAGCGGCCGCGTAGCCTGGACGGCATGTATATATGGGAGAGCAAGCAGCGGGAAAGGGGAAGAAGAAAGAAAGAAGTGGACAATAAAACTCTCTGCAACGAATCTCGGTGTCGTGCGTCTTTCCGACTGCTGGCGGTTTGGGCGGCGACACAAAAGTCTCCCAACAAAAGAGCCCTGGGCCAGATGGCTTCCCAGGGGAAGTCTACCAGACATTTAAAGCAGAGTTAATACCTATCTTTTCTCAAACTGTTCCAAAAAATACAAATGGGTGAAAATCATTCTACAAAGCCAATCTTACCTTGATTCCAAAACCAGAAAAAGACCACCACTAAAAAGGAGAATTGCAGGCCAATACCTGTCATTAACATGGATACAAAAATTCTCAATAAAATACTATCAGATCAAGTTCAGCAGTACATTAAATAATTATTCACTATGATCAAATGGGATTTATTCCTGGGCAGCAGAGTTTAGTTTTGCAAATCAATCAATGTGATATGCCACATTAATAATAATAAAAAAAAGGATAAGAATCATGATCCTGTCAATAGATTCAGGAAAAGCATTTGACAAAATAGAACATCTGTTTTGATAAAAATCCTCAACAAGTAGGGATAGATGGAGCATATCTCAATATCGTAAAGGCCATAGGTGAAAGACTCACAGCTAATATCATCCTCAATGACTAAAAACTGAGAGTTTTTCCCGATGGTCAAAAATAAGACAAGGGTGTCCACTCTCACCATTATTTAAAATAGCAGTAGAAGTCTAGTCTCAGGAATCTGACACTAATAAGAAATAAAAGACATCCAAATGGGCAAGGAAGAAGTGAAACTGTCACTATTTGCAGATGGCATCATACTCTATGTAGAGAATCTGAAAGACTCCACCAAAAGATTGCTAGAACTAATACGTGAATTAAGCAAAGTCACAGAATATAAAATCAACATGCAGAAATCCATTGCATTTCTATACACCAATAACAAAGCAGAAGATAAAGGAATCAAAGAATCAATCCCATCTGCAATTGCACTAGGAATAAACTTAACTAAAGAGAGAAAGTATTTACACTAAAAAAATTCAAGAACACTTATGAAAAAATTGAAGAAGACACAAAGAAATAGAAAGCATTCCATGCTCATGGATTGAAAGAACAAATATTGTTCAAATGTCTATACTACCCAAAGCAATCTACATATTTAATGCAATTTCTATTAAAATACCACAGCAAGTTTCAGAGAACTAAAACAAATAATACTAATATTTGTATGGAATCACAAAAGACCCAAATAGCCAAAGCAATCCTGAAAAATAAAGGTAAACAAAATGGAAGGCGTTACAATTCCAGAGTCCAAGCTATATTACAAAGCTGTAGTCATCAAGATAGTATGGTACTGGCACAATAATAGACACATAGATCAATTAATTTCATTCCTCGTGAGTTTGTAGGCATTTCTCATGATGGTAGAATAAAAGATGGCAGTAGTCATTTCTCATGAGAAGATGATAAAGGGTGGCAAATGTGTGAACTCTAAAACACGGGAAAAGACTTGAGAAATTTTGAAAAATTTCTTTGTGATACGTTTTCATTGGTGATTTCCTGCTAAGCTAAAGTAAGCAACTTCTATTTTTATCTTTTTAATTTTTCAAGTAAGCAACTTTTAAAACAGCTCCTCTCCAACAAATGCACAGATACATAAGCCTTATTAGAAAAACACAAGTTGTATATTTGTTCGGCCTGGGTTATACCCTTTCTTATATACTCCTGATACCAGAGAAGATGGTAAGCAGTTGCTGTGGCAAATAATGACTCATAATATAGTCACAAACTAAGAAGAAAGAACACTTACATTTTCCTAAATAGAGAACTCTAAACGAAATTATGGTGTATAGGATATAACCATATAATTTGGAGTAAATGAATTCTGAAAGGGGACTGGAGTGATATTCTTGGTAAAATACAGAGTAAATAAGAAAGGCACACTATCAAATATAGTATCAAATATCAAATATAGAATATAATAGCATCTAGGAAAAATTGTGCTGATTGTTGATCATAAAATATTTTCCCTTCCATCTAATGAATACTATGTAAGTCTTTCTAAATGTAACTCATTCAGTTAGTAAGTATATTAGTAAAAGTGACAATAGCTATTTTAAAAATATTCTCCTTTTGAAAAACTTAGTAATCATAACAATAATTAACTTATCCAGGCACTATGCTAAACATTTCATATGCATTAATACATATAATCTTTTTTTAAACTTAGAAAGAAGGTACAATACACTGGGATTATGGTTGAATAACATCCCTTGAAGAAGAAGAAGAGTGAGACATGGAGAGAATAAATTATTTTATGATGCTCTCAAATGACATAGCTAGAAATCTAAATGGACCTAGGAACTGAATGAAGACAATGCACTTAATTTATTCTCTGATTGTCTTCTCCTTGCTTTTATGCTAGATAAAAAAGACATTGATAAAAATAAAAAGTTAAATGTGAATTTTGATTCTTAATCTTATATTTTATTTGAAATTATAGCTATTAAAATTATTTGACTAGTAAATTTAGAAATGTGGATAACTTTTTCATAGCTCAAGGATCAGTTAGTTCAATAAACACACAAAACCAGAAAAGGAAAGGTTATACTAAGTTTTATAACTAAATTATCTCAAATGTAACATCAACTGGAGACAACCCGCAATTAAACCCAACTGGACACATTAAAAGAAATTATTTCTATATTATTTTAAATAATTCTTGATTCTGCTAATATTTTTTTACAAAACTCCACATGGACATATAAAATCAAGCAAAGAATTATCCTATTATTTTGGCTTGTGCTAACCAAATGAATAAATTTGGAATAGAAGTGTGTTAGCCTTAATCAAAACAAATACCAAGAGAAGTGCACCTCAAGAATTTTCACTGTATCTTCAGCTCTAGTATTGATTGTAAAGGAAATTACACTCTCCTGGGTGGGGCTGGTTCCAGAGTTATGCAAGAATCCTTGAAAATCCCCCGTAGTGCCCTAGTTTTGTTGGAGAATAGGCTAAATGCCAGGCACATTTTAGATAAAAGCTACTTCCTAGGGTGAAAACTGTCACTCTCTTCTAATAAAATGTACTAATAGCCCACGATGAATAGATAAAGTGTGAGAATGAATGACATCATTTATTTTGAGAGTGGCAAATTGAAATTATACCCTGATCAGACAGTTTACAAAAATTAGCAATTGCAAGTCCACTATATTTAACTTCCCTTTATTCTGTGAAATAAAAGCCAAAATTATCAAACTGAAAGTTTGGGTGTTATTAGAACTCTTACAGGGATATTTTGTTTTATTGTGCTTGTTTTTACTGCATTTTTCAGATTTTGTGCTTTTTACAAATTGGAGATTTATGAGGGCCCTTTGGCATGTCTATCAACAGAGTTTTTTCAACTGAATTTGCTCACTTTGTGTCTATGTATCATATTTCAGTAATTCTCCCAATATTTCAAACTTTTCCATCATTATTATACTTGTTAAGGTGATCTGTGACTAATAGATCAAACAGCCTTATATTAAAAGAAGATGCCAGCTAGGACTTTCATAGCTAGAAAGTAATCAATGTCTGGCTTCAAAGCTTCAAATGACTATCTGACTCTTGTTAGGGGTTAATACATCTGGTAACTTTCAGTTGAAGCCAGAGCTCATTTACCATTCTGAAAAATACTAATGTCTTTAGAATTATTATTATCTGCTCTACTTGTACAAATGGAACAACAAAGTCTGAATGACCACACATCTGTTTACAACATGGTTTACTAAATTTTTAAGACCACTGTTGAGACATACTGCTCATAAAAAAGGAAAAAAATGTTTCTTTCAAAATATGACTGCTCACTGACAATGCATCTAGTCATACAAGAGCTCCAATGAAGATGGTCTATGAGGTTAGTGTTGTTTTCCTGTTTGATGACATAATATCCATTCTGCAGCCCATGGTTCAAAGAATCATTTCAACTTTCAAGTCTTTGTATTGAAGAAATGCATTTTGTAAGGCTGTATCTGTCATAGATAGTGATTCCTCTAAGGGATCTGGGCAGTCAATTGAAACCTTCTGAAAAGGATGATACCATCCTCTAGACACCATGAAAAACATTTTTGATTCATGGAAAGAGGTCAAAATGCCAATACAAACAGGAGTTTGGAAGATGACTTTTCCCCACATGGGTGACATTGAGGGATTCAAGACTTCAGTGAAGGAAGTAACTGCAGATATAGTAGAAACAGCAAAAGCACTAGAATTAGAAGTGGAGCCTGAATATGACTGATTTGCTGCAATATCATGTTAAACCTTTTAACTTATGAGAACTGCTTCTTATGAACAGGCAAAAAAATTAGTTTCTTGATATAGAATATACTTTTGGTGAAGATGCTGTCAATGTTGTTGAAATGGCAACAAAAAAAGTAGAATAGTACATAAACTTAGTTGATGAAGCAGTTGCAAGGTTTGAAAAGATTGACTCCAGTTTTTAAAGAAGCCCTGCTATGGGTATAGCACTATCAAACCACATCACATGCTACAGAGTAGTAATTAATAAATAGAAGAGTCAATGGAGCAAACATCAGGTTGTCTTATTTTAAGAAATTGCTGCAGTCACCCCAACTTTCAGTAATCACCACCCTGATCAGTGAGCAGCCATCAGGACTGAGGCAAGAAACTCTATCAACAAAAAGGTACAACAGAAAAAAAATTATAAACTTGCTGAAAGATTATATGATTGTTTGCATTTTTTAGCAATAAAGTGGTTTTTTAAAAAAATTTTTAGTATTCATTTATTTTTGAGAGAGAGAAGGGGAAGAATGGGGAGAGACTGAGAGAGAGGGAGACACAGAATCTGAAGCAGGTTCCAGGCTCTGAACTGTTATCACAAAGCCTAACATGGGACTCGAATTCATGAACCTTTAGATAATGCCTGAGACAATGTCAGATGCTTAACTGACTGAACCACCCAGGCACCCAAGCAATAAAGTATTTTTAAATTAAGGTTATTTTTTCAGAAAAGGTTTTTTTCAGTAAGGTTTTATTTTTTTCCAGAAAAAAAAATGCTATTGCACACTTAATAGACTACGGTATAGTGTAAACAAAACTTTTATATGCACTGGGAAACCAAAAAATCCAATTGACTAGCATTATTGTGCTAATTGTTATGTTGCAATGGTCTAGAACTGAACCTGCAAGATCTCCTAAGTATGCCTGTACAGAATAACAAAACCCTGATAGTTATGTTTTAACTGTGACATTTCAAAATCCAGTAATTTCAGCATCACCCTCAAACATATGACTCATATGTTAACCCCATATTACTTTATTCTGTTATTTAAAATAAGACCTCACAAACTGTTTTTGATATCTTAGGTCATTTAAGAATTCAGAACACTTGATATGGGCAAAACTTTATATTCTGCAGTCCTCTTAGATGAATTTTCATGTAATGCCTGCTCACATATTTGAAATGTTAAATATGTACAATATATTTTAATTAGCTTTCCAATATCACTTTAATGTTAGTAGTATATCAGAATGCATAATACAGTGTTTCCTCTCACCAAATGTCTTCACTCTTTGGCTAAAACATTCGTTTCTCTTTTTTAATGTTTATTTATTTTTGAGAGAGAAAACATAGGCAGCGGAGAAGCAGAGAGGGAGGGAGACAGAGAATCACAAGAAGGCTCTGCACTGTTAGTGCAGAGCTCAACATGGAGCTCAAGCCTTCAGTCCTATGAAGCCTGAGATCAAAACCTGAGCCAAAGAGTCAGATGCTTAACCAGCTGAGCCACCCAGGTTCCCCAAAGATACCCCTCTCTAACTACATTTCAACTCTTTTCTTTCAGGCATAGGACTCTCTATGATTCTATGAATTTAATCATCAAACCGGCCCATGAAGGTGATAGAGTCTCAGGTAAGCTTATACTAGACAATCATTCAGTTTCTGTGTCTGTCACAAGATGTGATATTACTTTTTCTATTGGTGCATAATTTCAGTGAAATTACTAATATTTATAACAACAATTGATAAAGAGTGCATATTAACTTTCTGAAAATCTCTCAAGGATTTAAAAAGAGCAGTCAATTTTTTTTCTCTCTTATACCACCACAAACATTAAATTGAAGTAGTAGGGTATATCAGATTTGGAAGTCATTGCCCTGGAGAAAAAGAACAGCATGGTTAGAGAGCATTTAGGAGAACCTGACATATGTCCTCTGGAGTTTGGGGCACATATGCACATACAGATTGATGTCTGCATGGTACCTTCACTGCAGCACCAACCCTGGAAACCTGAGTAAAATTATTGTCAATGACAGAATGAGGGGAAAGGGTTTCCTGATCACCCACGTTTTGTCATAGCCAGAATTTGTTTCCTTATGCTAAAACAATGTACTAATATGAGGTTGTGTGGTGTACCATCAAAGACAGGATCTAAAGCTAGCAGAGTGATTTAAAAAACTGGTTAAACTCACATTGCCTATATAAGGTAAACTTTCAATGTACATGTGAGCAGGGACTTTCAAAAACCTATACAGACACCCCATAAAAAGACACCTGCTGTAAAGGGTTATTTACACTAATCCAGTCAAATTCCAGAGAAAACTATAATAGCAGCAATAGTTACATTAAAAATAAGTAAGTAAACAAATAAAATTTTATTTCACCTAATCCTAATCTTTACTTCTTTCATGCCTATCCTGAAAGATTCAGAAGAAAGAGAAGAAAGGTAGAAGAAGAAGTAATAACCATGAAGCATAAGTAAACTATGCCTCTCAAACACACTTCAAGATTATGGGCTATAAGAGGGAAACCCTGAGTGAAGAAGGAAGGCATAAGAAGTGAACTTGATTTGAATCTGAACATCTAATTTGCAAGCGAGCCTTACCTACCAAAAAGTAATGTGTTCTTACTACAGAAATGAATGTCTCCCAGAGGAAAGGAAGTTCTGACACAGTTTAAAGTCTTTAACTGAGGACATTGTCCTTTTCCCATTTGTACTTGCATCAAGTTCAGACTGTTCAAAATCTAACTCATGACATTTTTATTAATGCCTTTTTTGAAACTTCAATACAAGGAGACAAACACTTATGTCCCAGGATAGAAACAAATCATGTTTTATGCATCACTGCTCAAGTTTGGTAAAATTTTTGAGAGAACAGACGGCAAATATTCGTCTACATTGAAACAACCTAAAATGAAAGTTCCTAAAGAAAGAGAAAAGATCTATGTCTTCCTCTGTCTTTTTCTTAAATAAACATCAATTTTCAAAACAGTTTTAGACTGACAAGAAGTTGAGAACATATACTTTGCACTCAGTTTTCCCCTTATTAATATTTTATATTAGTATAGTAAATTTGTTACAATTAGACAGTATTAATACCTTATTGTTAACTAAAATCATACTTAGTTCATATTTCCTTATTTTTACCTAATATTCTTTGTATTTTTGAGAAAACTATCCAATACATTTAATTGTGGAATTTACATAGGACCCTCTTGGCTTTGACGGTTTCTCATACTTTTCTAGTTTTGATGACCTTGAGAGGTTTGAGGAGTATGGGTCAGTTAATTTGAAGAATTCCCCTCTATTGTAATTTGTTGAAAGTTTTTCTCATGATTAGATTGGGGTTATCACATCTCATCAAAGGTACATACTATTAACACGATTTATGAGTGTTGCTGTTGACCTTTCCCACCTGATTGAGGTGGGATTTTTTAAGGTTATTTCATTATAAAACTACTCTATTTTTTTCTCCTTCATATTGTATTTTGTTGGAGTTAAGTTAGCATATACATCCTACCCATAAGCAGTAGGGAATCCTGTTCCCTTTCCTTGGAGGTAGAGTATCTATATGAATTATCTAAAATTCTTCTGCATGGGCAATCTGTCTATTCTTCCCCATTGACTTATTATTCTATCTTTTGTTTAAATCAGTACAGACCCAGGTATTAATTTTAATTTTTTTCAAACTTTTATTCATTTTTTAGAGACAGAGAGAGACAGAACATGAGTTGAGGAGGGGCAGAGAGAAAGGGAGACACAGCATACAAAGCAAGCTCCAGGCTCCGAGCTGTCAGCACAGCTGGAGGCTCGCTCAAGGCTCATTCAAGGCTCGAACTCACGTACCTCAGTATTATGACCTGAATCGAAGTCAATTGCTTAACTGACTGAGCCATGCAGGTGGCTCAACCCAGATATTTATTTTATATGTACTAGTTCAAAATGGATTTTATTTGGTAGCTCAAATGGTTCCAGTTTTGGCTATTGAAAACTATCACTTTGTTTCTGCATCCCTTCATCTGTTATTTTGTTTTTGTTTTTGTTTTTTTAATATAGTTTATTGTCAAATTGGTTTCCATACAACACTCAATGCTCATCCCAACAAATGCCCTCCTCAATTCCATCATCCACTTTCACCTCTCCTCCACGCCCATCAACCCTCAGTTTGTTCTCACTATTTAAGAGTTTCTTATGGTTTGCTTACCTCCCTCTCTGTAACCTTTTTTCCCTCTTAACTTTCCCCATAGTCTTCTGTTAAGTTTCTCAAGATTCACATATGGTATCTTTCTCTGACTGACTTATTTCACTTAGCATAATACCCCCTAGTTACATCCACGTTGCTGCAAATGGCCAGATTTCATTCTTTCTCTTTATCAAGTAGTATTCCATTGTATTGTTTTTGTTTTTGTTTTTGTGTTTTGAATATTTCCTCACCTTCTAGTCCGATAGGTTTCTCCAGGCTCATCTTGAAAATTTTTAGTCCTAACACCGTCCATTTCTTCAAAAAGTCTTGTTTTTGTTTTTGTTTGTTGGAGAACGAGATTAAAAACCAAGATTGAGGCTTTAAGTGTGCTTGTTGCTATTAGGCGGCCATTGCTTTTACACATTTTAGATGACAAAGGAAAAATAAGAGTATACAATTTGTATAGACACATTGAAGACTGGTATGGACAAAATCTAAAATATATTCCTATGTAACCATCTACATCTATATTCAGGTAAACATGAGTTCTAAATAATGTTTCCAACTTGTAAAGTGTTTATTACATGTATTATGATAACTTCATTCCCTTGCAAATAAAAATATTCTCATTCTACTGACCAACCACTTATTTAATTGTTCTATTCTGATATACATGTATGGTAGGGTTGGAACTGTTAACTGTACTTCTATGAGTAACAACTGTGTCAACAACTAGAGTTCAGTGCTTATGTGTAGTCATCTCTTGTGTTTTCAGTCTTACATTTTCTCCACTCATTTCCAGAGTTACTTAGGTCAACTTAGAGCTGCCAGGGGAAGAAATGTGTGCCCTGACCTAAGATCAGCCACCTGCAGGGCAGGACAGTGTTATCACTCCCAGCCCAAGGCCGGAGACAGCTTGGTTGGACTTTCTTATCGGCTCCTCAGACGCTGTGCTAAAACTGCGGCTTCTGTTTCTCCTTTACCCTAGCCTTTTCACGTGACCCTGTTTTCTAGTAACCGACCTATGCTTTTTACCCTTTATAAGCTGAATGTGTTTTCTCAATAAACTGAGGCTTGATCAGAGGCTTTGTCTTGCCTTCATTCTCTGTGCTCCCTGCCCTACCCCATTCTTGCCCCCTCCCTCAGGACCTGCGTTGAATGACCTGCCGGTCAGGTCCAGCACTTCATCTCCATCTCCATCTCTCCCCATTTACATTTTTAGTAAATGTTGACTATCCAGTACATGTCTACATTCCCTTCAGGGGTCCCCTAACCTACTAAAATATAGTTTTTAGGATTTATATACATTAAGGATTGCTCTTTTTGCTCTAAAGTTCTATGGATTTGACAAATAGTTGACATTATGTATCCCGCATCAGAGTACCATACAAATAATTTCAGTCCTAAAGATTCACTTGTATTTACCTATCCAACTCTCAGTACCTCCAAGTTCCTGGCAACTACTAACCATTTTATCAAAATACCTCCAGATATTTTGTCTTATACCAAATTTCATATATTTGGATTTATATAATATGTATCCTCACTGGCTTCTTTTACTTAACAACGTAGACTTAATGTCTTTTCATTGTTTGATAGTTTATTTTTTATCACAGAGTAAGATTCTATTATATAAATGTACAACCATTTGTTTATTCACTTGTTGAAAGACATCTTGGTTGCTCACAGTTTTTGACAATTATGAATAAACCTACTATAAATATTCACTTGCAGCTTTCTGGGTGTACATAATTTTTTAAATCAGATGGATAAATATTTTGAAATGTGATTTCTAAATTGTATAGAAAGACTTTATTTATTTTTAAGAAACTGCAAAACCATCTCCAAAACGACCATGCCTTTTTGCATTCCATCCAGCAATAAATAAGAGTTTTTGTTTCTCTAGCTCCTCATCAACATTTAGTGTTGTCATTTCTTTGGTGTGTGGTTTCTAGCTTTTTAAATATTTGTGTGGTGACATTTCATTGAGTTTTACCTGGTAACATATAATGGTAAACATTTTTCATATGCTTGTGTACCATCTTATGTCTCTTTTTGGTGAGATGCTTTAGTCTTTTACCCATTTATGGTGTCTTCAATGTTTCTTATTTTTTAGTTTTAAGAGTTATTTATATATTCTGGATATAAATCCTTTATAAAACATATGTTTTGCAAATATTTCATCTCATTTTTGGTTTTTTTCTTTAGTTTTTGATTCTTTTAATGTTGTCCTTTGCAGAGATACATTTAATATTAATAAAGCCTAACTTATTAAATTTTCTTTCATGGATCATACTACTGCTTTGAATTTAAAGACTCACCACCAAATCCAAGGTGATGTCATTAATTTTGGAAAATTTTCAGCCATATGACTTTTACTCTGTTTTCTCTTTCTCCTTCCGGCATTCTACTTATATATGTCATACCTTTGAATTTCTCCCCAGTCTTAGATAGTCTGTTGTATTTCTTTTACCTCTTGGCACTTCACTTAAAGAAGTTTCTCTTGACATATTTTATACTCACTAATCATGCTTGGCCATTTACAGTCTATTGATGTGCCTATTAAAGGCATTTTGTTTGTGTTTTATATTTTTCACATTTCTTTTGAGTTTTTTGAGTGTTTACACCTTTGTGTTCATAAAACCTATCTGTTTCTGCATATCATTTCTGTTTTTCATGACAATCCTCAGCATACTAATCATAGGAATGATTATCTGATAATTCCGATATCATGTAATATCTGAATCTGCTTCTGATGCTTGCATTGTCTCAAGACTGTGCTTTTCCTTTTTTTTTTTTTTTCATTTTCACAATGCTTTTAATTTTTTACTGAAAGCTGGATACAATATATTAGGTGATAGGAACTGAGGTAATGAGCCTTTTATCTAAGTTTTGTTTTGTTTTGTTTTGTTTTTATGTTACTCAGCCTATGAGTTGGGCTAGGTTAGATGTTTGTTTTAACTGAAGGTGAAGACAGTCTTCAAATTTCTCCAGTGTCCTTGTTTTTGTCTCTCCTGTCTTTTGGTTTCCTCTAAGTAATCCTATTTTACATAGAGTTTGTGCCTTGGAGCTTTTTCAGTTGTAATCCACTTTTGTTATTTTGGAGTCCTGTCAATGGGGAGGAAGTGTGAAGGAAGGGAAGTATTCTATAATCTTGTGATCAAATTTCAGTTCTTTCAGCAAGTTTGACTCCTTGGGCTACAGTTTTCACAAGTATTTCTCAGATATTTTTTTCCTGTTGTAGATAAGATAGGAAAACTAGAGGCTCTTCTGTCCTTCCTCCTAGAGAGGATAAGGTTCTAACAAAGTTTTTCCCCAGGATCGTATGCCTTTGTTATAAAGAATAATTCGGACATTTATTAGTTGATTGCTTTTCCCTATCCTCAGTCAGAACTACAAGGAGACAGTTTTAGAACTTCATCATAAAAACCTGGTAGATTCGGACAGGTAAAATTTATTAAAATTTTGGGGTGCCCCTCCAACTGACTTCCAGGAGTTTCACTTTATGTTTGTTCACTTTCAAGCTCCTGCAATTTGTCAGACTTGTAGAAATTACCATTTGTTTATACATTGGTTTGGATCCAGTGGTTTTTGATACAGATAAGCAGATCTTGGCTGTGATTCTCTGTATTTTCCTGTGTCTCTAAAATCACAGTTTTCAGAGCAGAAACCTCCACAGGAACTGGTACAGGAGGAGGAAAATCTAAACTGGAATTAATAAATCATCAGAAACTTAGTGTGGATGACTCTGGAAGTTAAAACTCCAAGGAAGACGGGTCATCAGAGGCCCCCATGCTTTAGTGGATTTTTCCTCTAGGGGCCTACCTGGTTCTCACAATAAACTTTGGCGACAAATCCCTTTGTAATTACAGCGGGGATAAAGTAAATAAATGTGAAATATACCAGACCAGTCTGTTCTTTAAAAAGGCCCAAGGACAAACTGTTTTACTAGAGTCTACTTATCTGAACAAAGGGAAATATTAAACTCCAACTCCTCCTAAATATCCTGACTCAATGGAGGGATGGAGAAGCATTGGTGAAGTTCACAGTCCAGAAACAGAGACTTAATTCACCAAAGACTGAGACCTAATCATAAGACTGTAGATTTTCTGCCCACATTTTACCACCCCATGTTAAAGGTCTTTTTACTAGTTGCTTATATGGGGCACATAATGACTGCCTATCTATCTATCTATCTATCTATCTATCTATCTAATTACAAAGAGTATAAAAGGCAAAGGCAAATTTGAGACTAAACAAACATCAAAACTAAAGTCAGATATGGCAAGTATATTGAAATTAACAGACCAGGAACTTCAAAAATTCTACAATAACTACATTAAAGACTTCAATGAAAACTACATGACATTCAAGAAAAGATGAATAATATAAGCAGAGAAATGAAATTTCTAAGAAAGAATCAAAAAAGAAATGAAAAGATAGAAAACACTGTAACAGAAATAAAGAATGCCTTTGATGGACCAAGCTGAAAAAAAATCTCTGGGTTTGGGAATGTGTCAGTAGAAACATAAAAAACTGAAACCCTAAAAAGAAATGATAAAAAAAAAATTAAAAAAAATCCAAGAACTGTGGTATAAATATATATGGTGTTACATGTGTAATGAAAAAGTAAAAAGGAAAATGCAGATTATAACAGATGAAAGATATAAGCAATAATGAAAGAATTTTCCCAAATTGATGTCAGATATTAAGCCACAGATTCATGAAGATCAGAGAACACAAAGCAGAATAATTTCCAAAAATCCCCTTAAACCTAGACATATATTATTCAAATGTTAGAAATTAAAAGATAAAGTCTTGAAGTAAGTAAGAAAAGAAAGAACATATTACTTATAAATGAGCAAAAATAATATTCATATCCAATTTCTTAGAAACCATATGGAAAAAAGAGTAGACTGAAATATATAAAGTGTTGAGAGAAAAACAAACCCAATATATCATACAGTACGCTGAAAATTTATCTTTAAAGTGTGAAGGAAAAATAAAGATTTTATCAAACAAAATTTGAAAACACTTTTTTAAATCATCAATAGACTTGTCTTGCAAATATTCATAACGAAGTTCTTCAAAGAGAAGAAAAACTATATACACCAGGAACTCGGACAACATAAAGGAAAGATGAACATTGAAGAAGAAATAAGTAAAAAAAAACTTTCTATTTTTCTTATTCTTAATTGATCTGACACAGAACAATTGGATCAAAATAATAATAGAATAGTATATATTTATACATGTGTATAATTTAAATAAGTGATGCCCAATGATACAGGTGATAAAAGGAAGGAAGTAGAAACATTTTGTTATTAGATACCTGCAGTACACATGAAACTGCACTGTGTTGTTTGAATGTTATTTGTATACAGGGTTTATTTGTAAATGTATATTGCAAAGTCTAGGGGTAACATTAAAACATTAGAAAGAAATGATATGCTAAGAAAGGAGAAAACAGAATCATATGAAATGTTCAGTTAAAACCACAAAAGGTAGAAAAAGTATTGAAAACAAAAACTGGAACAAAACACAAGAGAATGAAAAAAAAACCAATAACAAATATGGTAGTTGTTAATTAAAGTATATCAATGGTAACTATAAAAGTTAACTATATCAATCATAAAGTCATGAATTTTTAAGAGTAGATCGAAAAACAAGACCCAACTACACATTGTCTATAAGAAACCCACTTTAAATATAAAGACACATCTATGTTAAAAGTAAAGAGCTAGAGGAAGACTCACCACGATAATGGTGGTCTAAACAAATTTTAAACAGAGTCACCTCTGAACAAGTAAAGTTCTCAAGGACAAAAAGGGGCTATACATACTGAGCAAAGAGTCAATAGTCACTGAAGACATAATAATGCTTAGTGTGTATGTGTCTAAAAACAGAAAACCAAAATACTGAAGCAAAAATTGATAAGAGAAATTGATAAAGCCACTATTATAATTTGAGATTTTTAACACCCTTTTATCAAAGTGTACAAAGTCAGCAGGCTGCAAATCAGCAAGGGCATAATTAACCTCAATAATATCATCTACCAACTGGACATAATGGACATATAAACTATTTTACCCAACAATAACAGAATACACAGTCTTTTTAGGTTCACATGGAATATTCACCAATATATATCACACCTAGGCAATAACACAATTCCTACCATTTTAAAAGAATAGAAGTCATACATGTCTGCTCTTAGACCACAGTGAAACTGAAGCAGAAAACAAGACAAATAAGATAGCTGGATAATCTCAAACTATGTGGTGATTAAACAAGACATTTCTTTAAAAAAAATTTTTTTTTAATGTTTTATTTGGGTACAGAGAGAGATAGAGCATGAGGTGGGGGAGGGGCAGAGAGAGGGAGACAGAATCTGAAGCAGGCTCCAGGCTCTGAGCTTGCTGTCTGCACAGAGCCTGACGCGGGGCTCGAACCCACAAATGTGGGATCTGACCTGAGCCGAAGCCAGCCGCTAACTGACTGAGCCACCCAGGCGCCCCAAGACATTTCTAAATAAAACATGGGTGAAAGGAGATATAATTAGAGAAACTTTAATGAAAAGAAGAATTAAATGAAAAGAAATATACTTCTTAGCAAAAATTGTGGGATGTCATGCAGGCAGCGTTTGAAAGAAGTTAATAGCATTTAATTCATATATTAAAAAAGAATAAAATAAAAGAAGAAAAATGTAAATGCAACCATCTAAGTTTCCATCTTAGAAGTCAATGAAGTAGAAAATAGCAAATCAAAAGAGAAATTCAACAAAATCAAAAACTTGTTCTTTGAAATCATCAATATGATTGATAACCTTCATGTTCATCATGCATCATGAACAAATGGTATTTATCCTAGGGGTGTGACACTCATTCAACTTTCAAAAATTAATTAATATAAACCATAACATTAACAGATTAAAACAGATAAAGTACATGATCATTTCAATAGAAGCATTTGACAATATCCAACATTAATTCACAAAAAAATCTCAGAAAACTAGGAATAAAGGGGAACCTTCTCAAATTGATAAAGAACATCTACAAAGAAACCTAAAACTAATGTTATCATTTTAATGGTTAGGAATTCAAACATTTTCCACTAAGATCAGGAATAAGGCAAGGATATCTCCTCTTATCAGTACTTTCAATATCATACTGAAAGTCTTAGCTAATACAGGAGGACAAGAAAAGGAAAAAAAAATTACAGATTGAGAAGGAAGAAATAATATTCTCTTTGTTCCCAGTTGACATGATTGTCTATGTTTAAAACCCAAAAGAATCAGCCAAAAACTCCTGGAACTCATAAACTATAACAAGTTTACTGAACATGATTAATGAATAAAAGCCAATCTCTTTTCTATATAACAGCAATGACAATGGAATTTGAAAACAAAATATTTGGGTATAAATTTAACAAAATATGTACAGTGTCTATATGAGGAAAACTATCAAATTCTGAGAGATATAAAATAATTGAATGTGATTCACCTGTATGGCTCAGCTGGTTAAGCACCCAACTCTTGATTTCGGCTCAGGTCATGATCTCACAGTTGATGAGCTAGAGCCCCCATTGGGCTCTGCACTCACAATGTGGAGGCTGCTCTAGATTCTTTCTCTCTTCCTCTCTCTAACTTTTCCCCTGCTCATGTGTGCTCTATCTCTCAAAGTAAATAAACATTTTAAAAATAATAAAATAAATGAAAAGTTAACTCATGCTCAGGAATAAAAATATTCAATATAGTCAAGATGTCAGTTCATCTCCAAATGATCTACAGATTTCATGTCATTTCAATCAAAAGCACAGCAAGTTATTTTGTGTATATTGAAAAACATCTTAAAGTTTATATGGATAGGCAAAAGATTGGTTATATGGATAGCCAATTCTTTATTGAAGAAGAACAATATCAGAAGGTGGACATTACCCAGCATCATGATTTATGACTTGTGACAAAAGTACAGTAATCAAGACAGCATTGTATTGGTAAACAAATAAACAAGGGAATCAATAGTATAGGTTAGAGAATCCAGTCTTTGGCCCACATAAGTACAGTAGAACCTTGCTTTGTGAGCATAATTTGTTCTGGAAACATGATTGTAATCCAAAGCACTTGTATATCAAAGTGAATTTCTCTGTGAGAAATAATGGAAACTCAGATGATTCATCCCACATCCCAAAAATATTCATATAAAATGATTACAATACTTTAATAGAATACAAAGTGATAAAGAAACTAAAAAACACAAATAAAAATTAATTAACCAGCACTTACCTTTGAAAACCTTCATGGCTGTTTGAGGGAGACAAGAGAGAGAAGGGTTAATGTGTGGGGCAGCTTTCACTATCACTAATGAAACCACTGTTATTGTCTCAGTGGAATCTTTCTGCATGGGGGTCATTATATACTCTTGCATGGGTGTTGACCACAGTACGGTGGTGATAAACTCTTGTCATATACTGTATTTAATGTAATTGGCAATAAAGCAGTAGAAGAAAGTGTCCAAATCTGCAGGCAGCCTGACCTAGAGTGAAAAGAAGCATTCTCAAGCTTACTCTTGTATGGAATAGCAAAGGACTGTCCTTAAGTGGTTCCAGTGGTGTGCACCTTCCAATGTTCTGAAAAATCACTGATTTCTGCCAAAAACAGCAGCCTGAGATCAAGCATCTGAGCACTGGAGATCACCCACAATCAGGCAGCTAGAGGGAGAGAGAAGAACCATTGGCCCTGTTGTGATCATGTGACAGTCAGTGTCATGTACTACTCATATTGCAAGACATCACTCATTTATCAAGTAAACATTTATCAGAAATGCTTGCTCATCTTGTGGAATATTTGCAGAACAAGTTACTCACAATCCAAGGTTTTATTGTACAGTCAACTGCTCTTTGACAGATGGGCAAAAAACAGTACAATGGACCAAAGATTGTCTTTTCAACAAATGGTGCTGGAACAATTAGATATTAACATACAAGTAAATGAATCTACATATTGTCTGTGCATATTCACAAAACCCAACTCAAAATGGATGACAGATCTAAGTATAAAACAAACACCTATAAAACTCTTGGAAGATAACAGGGGGAAATCTAGATATAACCATGGGTAAGGTGATGACTTTTTAAATTTTTTTTCTGTTTTTTATTTATTTTTGAGAGACAGAGAGAGATAGCACGAGCACAGGAGGGTCAAAGAGAGAGGGAGACACAGAATCTTAAATAGGCTACAAGCTCTGAGCTTGCTGTCAGCACAGAGCCTGACATGGGACTCCACCTGACAAACCATGAGATCATGACCTGAGCTGAAGCCGGAGGCTTAACTGACTAAGTCACCCATGCACCCCAAGTTGATGACTTTTTAAATACAACATCAACAGCATAATCATGAAAGTACTGACAAACCAACCATGTAATTCAATACTTCTGTGAAAACCAATTCAAGAGGATGAGAAAACAAACTTCAGACTGAGAGAAGATATTTGCAATAAACCACATCTGATAAGGGAAAAAACATACAAATGATTTCTAATGCTTTACTATAAGAAAATGACAACACAATCAAACAATGGACTATAGATCTCAAAAGACATTTTACCAAGGAAGATACATAGATGGTGAGTAAGCATATAAAAAGATATACAGCATCTTATGTTATTTGTAAACTAAAACAACAATGAAATACACTACAAACCTGTCACAATGACCAAAATCCAGAAAAGGGACAACATCAAATGTTGGCAAGAATGTAGAGTAACAAGGTCTCCCATGGACTGTTGTGGAAATGTAAACTGGTACTTTGAAATGTTTGGTGGTTTCTTACAAAACTAGCCATTTTTTTACCAATTGATTTACATTAATTGAGCTCCTTGGAATTTATCCGAAGACGTTAAATACTTATACACACACAGAAACCTGTAGATAGATGCTGATTACAGCCTTATTCATAATTTTAAAAACCTGGACGCATCCAAGATATCCTTCAATAGGTGAATTTATAATTGTGGCACATACAGATAGTGTAATATTACTGAATGCTAAAAAGCAATGAGCTATCAAGCCATCGGAAGACATAGAAGACTCTTAAATGCAAGTTATTATGTGAAGGACGTTAGTATAAAATGGTTATATATGGTATAAGGGCAAAACCATGGAAAAAGTAAAAAGATTAACGGTTGCCAGGGGTTGGGGGAGGCAGAGATGAAAAAACAAACCATAGAGGTTTTATAGGACTGTGAAACTATTCTGTATGATATTACAATGACAGACATATGTCATTAAACCTCTGTCACAACTCATAGAAAGTATCACACCAAGCACGAACTCTAATGTAAATTATGGACTTTAGGTAATAATGATGGGCCATGTAGGTATCAAATGCACCAGTCTTGTGTGGGACCTTGATGAGGGAATGTTGTGGGTATGGGGGGATATGGGTATGTGGAAAGTATATCTTCCATTAAATTTTGCTGGGAAGCTAAACTGCCTTACAAAATGAAACCTAGTAAGGCACCTGAATGACTCCGTTGGTTAAGCATCTGACTTCGGTTCAGGTCATGGCCTCAGGGTTTATAAGTTCAAGCTCCACATTGGGCTCTGTGCTGATCGCTCAGAGCCTGAAGCTGCTTCAGATTCTGTGTCTCCCTCTCTCTACCCCTCTCCCACTTATGCTCTGTCTCTCACAATAAAATAAACAAAACTTACTAATTAAAAAAAGTGTGGTAATGTGGAGGTGCTATTATAGAAATGTGCAATGATAAAACCACCCAATGAATCTGGTAGTTTCCAATAAAGTCCTACATATTAAACCTTAGACCCAATAATTACACACGAGAAATAATTTGCTTATTAAGAAAACAAATAAGCAAAAACACTAGCATTAAAATATACTGATAAGTTTTTAGCATAATACCAAAAAACTGGATACAACACAAATTTCTATCAACTATCAGGCTGGATAAATATATTACTACTTATCAGTACAGTGAAACACTACTCAGCAATTAAAATGAATTGACAACTAGTGATAACACTTATGTGAATCTCAAAAATATTGCATTCAGTGAAAAAAAGCCTCACAATAGTATATACTATATAATTTGATTTATAATATTCTAGAACAGATAAAGCTAATCTTGTTCATAAAAAAAAAAATAGGGCTGTTTGCATGTGTTTGTGTGTGAAGTGGAAAGGAATATTTTATCGGTGAGAAAAGTTCACAAGGCCATCTTCTGGAGTGAAGGAAACATATTCTTTATTTGAATAATGGTAACATGCAAGAATGTATTGTCAAAATTCATACATTTAAGTTTGCTGTATTTTACTGTATAAAAGTATACAAAAAGATTTAAAAAAAAAGAAAAACACTATTTGGCTTTGTCTTTTCATTATGCAAACAAGTTAATTTTTCCTCGATAATTAGATTCTCATTTCCAATATCTCTAGGAGTTTTTAACATATAACTACCCTTTATGTGGTCAATGTCCTTCCTATCCTTACTGGGGATATTTACCCTGTCTTTTTGGTTAATTATTGTCCTCAGGACTCTGTGAGTTTGATTTTCCCTCATTTGTGGATTGCTCAATTTTTTGCCTCTGTTTCCCAGTGACTTTTTTGCTTTCCTTATAACTGACTTGGTTCCTTTGTAAATTTGCCTTTTAATATCTAATGAAAGTCAGCTCTTTTCATTATTAATGCCAAGTTGGCTTTTGGCCAATAGTTTAGGCTCTCAGTCATGCTTTTATAGATGAGTTGATGGGCAGAATCCCTGTTGCTGCAATTTGGGCTTATCCCTTTCTTTCTGTAACTCCTTTTTCTCCCTGAGAAAGAGCCCATTGCTTTCTCCTGTGGTCGTTTATCCTTCATTGAATTTGAAGAGTGCACCGAAAGGGTTGGGGGCGAGGGGGACAATGCTCAGAGGCTGGAGGTAGCTTGTATATCCCTATACTACATAACAACCTGCTTCAGGATCATTCTAGAGCTGCTTCTGAAAAAAATATAAAGTTTATGGTGCTTTCTGTATCTAATATACATATATTTTGTGTGTTCTTCATCTCTTTTTGTTGGTTCAATTTTCTAATTTTTTTAAACTTTAGTTTTTATGTTATATTAACTAAGAAAGCTTCCTTGACAATATTCTTCTCTAAATAATCAATGTAAGAGTCTTCTGTACTTCTTACGGTTAAGTTGCCACAGAAAATAATTAATCACTGGGATTAATAGCTAGTTTATCAGCTTGTTTCCTCCAGTAGTCAATAAGTCTTGTAAAGGCATATAAATGCTGCTTTCAATTTTGTTTTCAAACTACCTAATGTATCTTTTTATATGACTTAATAAGAAAGAGAGAGAGGAAAAGAGAGAGAAATATAAAAGGTGCTCAATCCATAAGGAGAGCCAAACTTTGGTTTAGATCTATGCAGTGGAAAAATTAAAACACAGTCTCACACATGCATACACAGAGGATATTTATTTCACTGCTTACTTTGAATAATGATAAAAAAAAAACAGGAATTTTTTTTTCACACTCCAGGTACTTCCTACCTGGGATTCAACTGCCTGGCTATTTACAAATTAAGAGTGAGACTTCCCTAAAGATCGATGTGGATCTCAGATAGTCTACACCCTGAAACTGAATCAAACATTTAGTTTGTTCTCAGTTCTCCCATTGTTTCAACTTTACCAAGACTTGAAATCTCAGGTGGCTCAAGCAAAACTCAGCCAAGCATGGACTCACCATTAGATTAGATCTGGATTTGGGTGAAAAATCCTAGATCTTCACATTTTGTATGAGCTGCCTTTGGTAAATTACTGAAAGTCCGGAATACTTAATTTGTTCACTAAATAAAGATAATTAACATCTTTTTCTATAAGCTTTCTTATTATTTATGATAAAAATGAATAATAAAAATCCATATTTGATGGATGGTTAAGCATGGTTCAGAAAACAAAGAGGTTGTTTTCTCTTTCTCTTATTCAAGATTAATATCATGGATTTAAAATCTAACAATTTGGCAAATTGTCTACAAAAATACATCAAGGCAATTGTGCAACAAGCCAGAACATTGTAAAGTTTAAGGAAAGAGCAACCATAACACAGTATACACTGCTCAGGTTGTTTACACAAAAGAGTCTGACAAGATTTACAATCTTAAAATAAACATAAATAAAGGCAAAGGTACATGTAAGGTAAGAATTGGTTGTGGGAATGATTCCAAACCTATCAGACAGTAGAAGTTACTGAACAGATGATTAGAGTAAAATGAATATTTAAAAAAATTAATGTTTATTTATTTTTGAGAGAGAGAGAGACAGAGAGAGACAAAGCAGGAACATGTGAGGGGCAGAGAGAGAGGGAGACACAGAATCTCTAATGGACTCCAGGCTTAGAGCTGTTCAACACAGAGCCTGATGCAGGGCTCAACCTCATGGATTGTGAGATCATGACCTGAGCCAAAGTCAGATGCATAGCTGACTGAGCCACCCAGGAACCCCAATAAATAATTTTTTTAAGGTTGAAGTTTAGCATTGACAAATTTGGTTAAGGGTTGAAAATCAGATTTTTATTTTTAATAAAGTGTTAAGTACAATCTTTATGACTCTATAAATAAAACTATCATATTTCTGCATTTTTCCTAGTAACATGAAAATTAATATTTGCCTCTATTGAAATAAGATTGCCATTCTTACTTTTTTTGTATTAGCTTTTTATTTTGTTATTATTGTTGTTATACATGGTCTGGCATTCATGCTCACAAGGTTGTAAATTCAAATTTCAGGCCGTTTATCTGTAAAGCATTTAAAGTTACAGTCTGCTGAAATTGTTGGAAAAGAGATTGAGTTATAAGGTTTTTTCTCCAAAAAAGTGGGATCCAAAATACATAATTTGAAATAGATAGCACAAGTTGCACTTTATATTAAGTAAGCAGTTTCAGTATGCTTACCATATGAATACTCCGCTAAACTTAAACTTGCAAGTCTGGTTAAGGTTAGGAAAAGATCTATATCAACTTAATGAACTCTACTTCTGCTGACATACTCAGAAAAGATAGTTTAAATTACAAGATGTTGCTCTTATATGGAATTGAAATTTTTAACATAAGCTAGAATTCAAAGAATGTCGTTTTAAATAGATCTTCATGATGTCCTCTTTTACCCTACGGATTTTAAGGATTTTTTGCATGGTGTTTTATGCCAGCAAATATGCTCTTACTAGAAAGTAAAATGTCAGGTAAACAATTTGCTTAAGAATACTTATTGTTTCTCTCATTGATCAATAATTTCATCAAGATGCATCACTTAGTTTTATACAGACTCTAGGAAGTTTGAGGACAGATATTAATAGGAATATACAGATGTATTAAAATACAACATTGACAGAGTATCATATTGGTGTAGGTATATTTTCATTTTCCTTGCACGGACTTTATATAAAATTTCATTACAGAAGAGATAAGAAAAGGAGAAATAAACCTTAAAAAGAAATATTAATTAGAAAGCATTATTTAAGTTCGTATATATTAAAAAGAGAGAACACCTTCACTTGCAACTTATGAGAAAAGAATATGTTTGGCCAAAGACATAATATCATAAAAAGAAACTTTAGTTTTGATCAGATTATTTTGGATAAATGACACTGCAATTTGAGTATATCAGTTTGAATCTATTTACTGTTTTTTAATCTCTGAGGATCATTTTGTTATCTGTATAGTAGAAATAGAATTACTGTCAATGATATGATACAGTTAATACCCAAGGAAAAGAGTAAAGCAATTTTTACAACAAATTATATACATGAAGTACATTTTTAAATCTCTAAATTGTTTTATCTTCAAACACAGAAATTTTAAGTTAATTAGCAAAAGCATCTAATAATATTTGAAAAGCCTTGATAGAAGTTTTAAAAGCATCTGTTTTACAAATAATAACTTCCAATGAGCAGGAAGTGAAAATAGAAACAAAAAAATTTTAAAAACATAAGTCTTGTATTTCCACAAATATTTCTTGTTTACCTATTACGCCATGTTAAGAGGAAAACATTATAATATTAATGTTAATTAATTATCTATCATGTTAGAGAGAAATATTTCTAACACTGTACAAAATGATAATAATATGTGACAGAGATATATGTCTTTCTTTGGAATAAAAATCAATAAATATTTGGTAGTCATTTTTAGTACATGCAATTGATGGTCTGACCATGAGCCACTTGGGGTAGGGTAAGATAAATCTCTTGAACCAAAAAACTAAAAATATTAATACGATAAGAAAATCAGAGGGGCGCCTGGGTGGCTTAGTCGGTTAAGCGTCCGACTTTGTCTTAGGTCATGATCTCAGGGTTCGTGGGTTTGAGCCCCGCACGTCAGGCTCTGTGCTGACAGCTAGCAGAGAGCCTGAAGCCTGCTTCAGATTCTGTGTCTCCCTCTCTCTCTGACCCTCCCCTGATCGCGCTGTCTCTCTCTGTCTCTTAAAAATAAATTAAAAACATTAAAAAAAAAGACTTTAAAAAGAAAATCAGAAAATGTATAATTACAATTATTTCCTCATTCTTGCATCAAAAAGTAAATACTACCTAAAATGCATAAAAGCAAGTTATAATGCTAAATCATAATCAAGTTAATATACTAAAAAGAAAATATTACCCATGTAACAATAAAATGCACTTAGGAAGGAAAAATAAGAATAATATAAAGATACAGGTAGAAAACACAGATACATAAAATTACAAAGTGGAGAAACCATTACAAAAACAAAAAAAGAAACATAACAAAATTGCAAGCGAGTACTTTTCTAAAATCTATCCAACCACCCTTAAACACCTGGACAAAAGAAAATATTTTTTAGGACATTTTGGTTTTAAAAAATCTCAAAGAAATAGGTATTCCATAGTGACAGAAAACAATAAAAAAAGATTGCAGCAACCTAAGGTCTCGAATTAAAATAATATTTTGAAGAATTTTCATGAGGAAATTGCTATAAGTTGAATGTTTGTATCGCCACAAAATTCATTTGTTAGTTCTCAGCTCAAATGCGATGGTGCTGGGGGACCCTGGAGGTGATTAGGTCATGCGAGAGGAATGGGATTAGTTCCCTTGACCTACCCACAGTGTGGGACACAGACAAACAGGTTCTGACCAGACATTGAACCTTGACCTTGAATTCCCTGACCTCCTCGTTCTTCCTATCCTCCAACCCTGAGAAATAAATTTCTACCTTTTAGAAGTCACCTAGTATGGTACTCTGTGATAGCATCCCGAACAGACTAAGGTAGGATCCTTTCAAAACCCAAAGAAATAGACAATGTCTGTGTATTTCAAGTTTTTTCAAGAGAGCAGAGATTAAAAACAAAATCCAAATATCTTTTATCAATCCTTAAAAACACTGACACTAGGACATATAGGAAATGGTACATTATATTTATTTTTTATTTTTATTTATATAATTATATTATATCAATATATAACATAGATATCTTACAACTCTCCTATGAACTGAAAATAATAAATTAGCAAGTATATTCCAGGATATTATTTAAAGAATCATCACAACTAAGTGATATTAATACAAGGCATGCAATTTTTTTAGTATTAGGAAATTCACTATATAATATATCCTACTAAAAATTTCAGTAAGTCTTTGCCCAGTTAAAGATATTTGGGATGTAGAAACATGGTGAGGGCATAGCTCTTACCAATTCAATAGCAACAAAAATTAAGCCACACAATTTGAAAATTCACAATGTTTTCTGAAATCATCAGGAGGCTGAAATTGCTAGGCAACCAACTAACCCAAAATGTAAGGGAAAACAGGCACCTAGAAGGGTATGCGGTAATTTATATACAAAAATAAATGCGAGTAGAGACCAGCAAGGTCAATTCAGCTATATTCATCAATGAAATGGTAAATATCATGTATGGTCTAGTAAGATAAATTTGAAGCCCTAGGAACTGCATGTCTAAAGGGAATTCATCCACTCACAGGCTTTTCTCCATAGATTTTAAAAGGTACTCATAGGGGCGCCTGGGTGGCTCAGTCAGTTAAGCGTCTGGCTTCAGCTCAGGTCATGATATCACGGTCTGTTGGTCCCAGCCCCGCCTCCAGTTCTGTACTGACAGCTAGCTCGGACCCTGGAGCCTGCTTCGGATTCTGTGTCTCCCTCTCTCTCTGACCCTCCCCTGCTCTCACTGTCTCTCTGTCTCTCAAAAATAAATAAATAAATAAAAACATTTTAAAATTTTCAAAAGGCATTCATAAAAACAATTGGTGAAAGTCCTGATAAAGGATTCCTGCGGCAAGGCACGGGGTAGCGTTCCAAAACATTCACTGCAAGAAAGACATAAAAATGCTCCTAGGTGTTTCTCGCTACCTCCTATAGGTAGTAAAAGCCACAGCGTACTGAAAGAAAACAGACACTGGTTTTCAAAAAAAATTCATGCTAAGCAATTGCAGCTGTAGACGGAAAATGAATACAACCTGGTGAAATAACTAGACGAGGCTGGAAGACCCATTCTCAGGTGCAGTAAAAAAAGACCTAGAACTGAGGTTGGAAGTGATGCTGAGAAATCTGTCAACACTGACGCAGAGCAGCAGGAGCTCTCACACCTTGCTTGACGGAACACAGAAGGGTACAGACACTTGGGAAACCAGTGTGGCTGTTCCTTACCAAGTTATATATATATACTTAGCATACACCACAAGCAGAATAATGACACCTCTCCCCACCGCCAAAAAATCTCAAATTCCTACCCTGAAACTCGTGGATATGTTAAGTCACGTGGAAAAATGGAATTAAAGTGGCAAATGGAATTGTTTGCTAATGAGTTGACCTTAAAATAGGGAGATTATACTGGATTACATATGTGGCTCAATATAATCCCAATCTCATAAAGTGGGAAGGGAAAAGATGACTGGGTCAGAGTTAGAGAGAAATTTGAAGATGCTACAGGGTTTGATTTTGAAGAATGAGAAACAAGCCAATGGAATGCAGGCAGCAAACAAACAAACAAACAAACAAACAAAAAAAACAAAGGATATTTTCCCCTAGAGCTTCTGGAAAGATTGTGGCCTTGCTGACATTTTAATTACAGCCCAATGAGAACTATTTCGAACATCTGACCTCCAGAAATGTAAAATAATAAATTTTTGTTGTTTTAAGGTACTAAATATATAGCAATTTGTTAGAGCAGCAATAGTAAACTAATACATTGTATGAGTAGGAAATCCCAGGGATTTAGCCAAGATAAATAAAAGCGTGTTTACACAAAAACCTGCACATGATTCTGTACTTTTAAACATAATCACCAGTCCTGGAAAGAAACTGAATGCTTTTCAGTCAGGGAATAGATAAAAAAATGATGATGTACCTGTACTATAAAACATTACCCGGAAAATGAAAGAACAAACCATTGAGACATAAAAACCTTGATTGAATGTCAGGTGTGTTTTGATAAGCAATAAAAGCTAAAAAGTATTACGTAATTTCATGTATGTGATATGCTGAAAACGATAAAACTATACAGATGGAGAATAGATCAGTGGCTCAATTATGTAAGAAAACAAAATGAGCTTAAGAAACTAAATTGTAGGAGGCAAAATCATTGTATCTGTACTTTCAAAACCAAAAATAATAATTGAACAAAAATTCTTTAAAGTAGTAAGAGGTATCTTCGTGTCTGTATCTTACTTACTGAACATACATTTTAAAAATATCTGGGGCTCCTGGGGGCTCAGTCGGTTAAGCATCTGGTTTCGGCTCAGGTCATGATCTCACGATTCGCGGGTTCAGCCCTGCGTTGGGCTCTGTGCCGACTGCTAGCTCAGAGCCTGGAGCCTGCTTCAGATTCTGTGTCCCTTTCTCTTTCTGCCCCTCCCCTGCCCACTCTGCCTCTTTCTGTCTCTCAAAAATAAATAAATGTGTAAAAAATATATATATAAAATATTCAAATTATGCCTTTATACATACAATAAACTTAAATTTTATATATGCCATTAATTTAATAAGTCTAAAGCTTTATTGAAATAAATATTTTTTAAAATGTAAATCTAATTGTCAGCTTTGCAGAGAAAAGCATCATAATACAGAGATGCTAACTCTCCTAGATTTATATATAAATTAAATATGAACCAAATTAGAACATGCAATATGATAAAGAAAAGATCAATCTTTGTTTCATGTTTTTTTAAAATGTTTTATTTATTTTTGAGAGAGAGAGAGAGACAGCGTGAGTAAGGAAGGGTCAGAGAGAGAGGGAGATACAGAATCTGAAGACAGGCTCCGGCTCTGAGCTAGCTGTCAGTATAGAGCCTGACTCAGGGCTTGAACCCACGAACCGTGAGATCATGACCTGAGCCAAAGCCAGATGCTCAACTGACTGAGCCACCCAGGCGCCCCTCATGTTCTTGACACAGCTTCAGAAACTTAGAATTTCCTCAGTGATAAGCCTGTCTTGTTTATGCTAATGAGGTGACTCATGTGGGTCCCTGGATAGCTTCAGTATGGGGGTAGTCAATAGAAAGACCAACTACATGGTAGAAAACTGGAACTATGAGCCAGTCCATCCTGCAGGGAAGGAAGTCTAGAGGGTGACTTCAATTACATGGACAATGATTAAATCAATCCGGCCTATGTAATAAGATCCCAATAAAAACTATGGACACCATACTCTGTGGAGCTTGCAGTGATATACTGGGAAGGTGATGTGCCTTGACTCTATGCACAGAGGCCATGAAAGCGTCACATCTAGAACCTCCGCAGACCTGACCTTACAAATCTCTTCTGCTTGGCTATTTCTGAGTTGCACCCCTCATAATAAAATTATAATCACAAAAGTAGCATTTTTGGTGAGTTCTGTGGTGTATTATCAAATCTGAAAAGACTTAGGGAAACATCTAAATTGTAAATTGCCAAGTAGAAGTTCAGGCAGCTTGAGGACACCCAAAATTTGCAATTGGCTTCTCAATTAGGGGCATCCTTGTCAAGAGTCTGCTCTGAGTCATGGAGTCTGCTCTAACACTGAGTAGTTATGTCTGATAGGTGACTTTTTTTATAATTGAAATAATGTTTTATTTAATTGGAAAAAAATGAATTATTATCTCTACTAGATTCTGCAACATACCATAAGGTTATGGTTTGGGAAAGTAAAAAACATCAAATGGGAAAGTTGAACTTTTTAAAATGTGTACCTGGACTGCAATGCATTTGGATTTAACATACAGTAAATGATATTTAAGATTATTGGCAGAAAAGTGGATTTATGTATCTGTTTGTTTGTTTTAGCATTTGAATCCTGAAAAAACAAAATTGATAGCTCAATTTTGAATGTAAAAATAACTTATAAAATTATAGGAAAATATAAATCTAAACATTCTTAATCTCAGTGATGAAAAATTTTCTAAGACATAAATATCAAAGCCACAAGAGAAAGATTAATCAATTTCTTCCATTAAACATTTTAATTTTTGCTTAACAAAAATGGTTACAAATGTGGGAAAACAATTACCTTACTTTAAGATACTTTCCAAGTACGTCACAGAAAGCTAATTAATTAAAATGGAAACATCTAACAAACCACAAAAAAAATGAATAGCCAAAGGGAAAAGTTTTAAAGCACATGGACAGCTAATCTATTTAAAAAAATAAAACTGTCCACAGCATCTATGTTCATCCTCAAAGATAATTAACGTAAAACAAACAGCAAAGGGAAAGGAGTTTTTTTCTTCACAATAAGGGGCAACGTTTAAAATGTTTGGTAATGCTTAACATTTGTAAGTTTATGGAATAAAATATTATCATCTTCAACCAGGTTGAACTGTGTTCATCCATATGGTAGCCATTGGCCGTGTGTCATTATTTAAAATAATTAATTCTAATTTACAAATCAGTTCTGTAGCCAAATGAGTCATGTTTCAAACCACACATGGATAGAGTATATTTTATTATAACATAGATTCATAGAACATTTTCATCAGCACAGGGAGTTCTTTTGGATAGCATTATCTTAGAGAATAATTTACCTTATTAAAATTAGAAGCACACAGACATGCATACAGCTTATGCTTGAGCATATTCACCACTGATTATTTCCTATCATACACTTGCAACATTACATTAAGCTCTATGAAAATGATTAAAATATTATTTGTGATAGTAAAATATAGAAAACAATTCAAAGAGCATCACTGAAAGGGTAGTTACATAAACTGTGGTATCCCAAAACAATGTTATTTTTCAGTTGTTAAAAAGAATATGTTTATGCTAATCAGAAAATAATAGCATATTTTGAGAGATAGCCTTTGTATTGAAAAGACTTCTACATTTATCTTACACTTTTTGGTCTAAAGTTTTTCCTTTAGGTGCAAGTTACTTTCATATAAACAAATTGATAGAAAAGATAAGAAATACATGACTATAGAAATACATAAACTAATAAAACCATATTGATCTAGCCAAAGGGATTATCGAACTGATAGGGTAAACTTTACATTAAGCCAAAAATAATATAATGATGAGTTATAAGACAAATATTAAAATTATCTTCCATAATGTATCCATCTTCTTAGATTCAGATGCTATTTGATACTGCTTTTGGGAATGTATCAAATTTGTACATATAGCTGTGAACTCAAACATCTTATACTTCATTGAAAATGTCATTTAAATTTTCCATCAAGCTCATTGATTAAAGACATTCTTGGGAACTACAGAATTTGAGTTTGAGCAGAGCTACCATACTCCATCTCTGAGACCTGAGGTCATGGCACTTAGAAACCATGATAATATCATTCTAGGGG
This sequence comes from Suricata suricatta, assembly GCF_006229205.1. Classification (NCBI taxonomy): domain Eukaryota; kingdom Metazoa; phylum Chordata; class Mammalia; order Carnivora; family Herpestidae; genus Suricata; species Suricata suricatta. Next base: position 87,356,612 of record NC_043700.1, on the reverse strand, counting down.
GGAAATAGGAGAAAAGTATTCTAGCAGAAACCTCAGTTAAATGTCCTCACAGTAAACCTTAATCTAATTTTCCCCTCAGACTGCTATAAAATACAAAGTTGTAGATATCTAGTTTGGTTTTTGTTACAAAAAATTCACTTGTTCTATTTGATCAGAAACTTGGGGTCTTTTAGGTTTAGGGCAAAGGAAGGAGAGTGATACATTGGCGACTCTTGATCAATAGCCCTATTACTTTCTCCTGAAAGAGAAAGAAAATTGACTAGATTTGAATGGAACCTATTTCAGCAATACAATTTTATATATTCCAAGATTCAACTAAATTTTTCATTGCTCTCTGCCACCCCAAAACGTTTAAACCCGGAAATAACTTCACAGGCATGTTAGAATCATGAAATATGGAATACAATATTGAAGTAAATGTATTACTCTGGAGATTTGCATGCCTGGCAAAGGCGACTTTATTTCATTCCATTATAACTATCTAAAAGAATTTTTTTGTGTGAAACTGACACTTAATGTTGTAATTTTATATCTGATCAATGAAACTTTTATTTGTATCAACGGCTTTCATGATGAGAAAATAAAAGTTACAATTTACAACTCCTTCAGTCTTACCAGGACATATGTCCCAGGGGTGACGTTCCATATTAATTCAACCTAAAAGTTTACTGGATAAAATAAATAAAGTGGAGTGCCTGGGTGGCTCAATCGTTTAAGTGTCTGACTTTGGCTCAGATCATGATCTCATGGTTTATGAGTTCAAGCCCTGGGATGGGCTCTGTGCTGAGCACTCAGAACGTGGAGCTGCTTCAGACTCTGTCTCCCTTGCTTTCTGCCCTTCCCTCCCTCATGCTTTCTCTCTCTCTCTCTCTCTCTCTCTCTCTCTCTCTCAAAAATAAATAAAAATTAAAAAAAATATATATATAAATGCCTAACACTTTAAACTTATAAAGTTGGTTACAAAGTAAAAAATGTCAGAATCAACATCTACTACCTCATCAATATTGTCTGTGTAACATTTTATCCCTTCTTGGTACAATTATAGTCCTTCCTCTACTTAATCATTTCAACAGCATCATATAAATATGACATTTCCTAATTCTTGAAATGATTCTTCCTTGACTTCATGACACGTTTATCGGTTTGTCTATTCCTCCTCAGCTACCCTTCTAGACCCTCTTCATAATAACTGACAAGTAAATACCTGTGGAACAGGGCTAAGTCCAACATTATCTACTCTTTCACTCCCCATTCCCCTTCATATTGATGTTATCTATTCTCATAATTTCAAATGTCATTGTGATGCTGACAATTAACTTCATCATATATCTACCTCCAAATTATTTTTTAAAGTCCAAACTCATAGATTCGACTAATTACTGCACATCTATAGTAAGATTTCTCACAACCATTTCTAAATACATAACTTCAGAAATGAAAGTTTGCATTTATCCTTCAAAAGTGTCTTATTTTATTTATACTAATTTCTTTAACTTACACATTCATATCCTTACATGCTCAAGATAGGAAGCTTGGGATCATCCTAGAAATCTGTCTTTCAAATAACACACATACAGGTTTATCCATTCCATATCTCTCATATGTCCATAATTGTCATCTTCATTACCTCCAATATTTCACAACCACATCATCATTTTTCTAAATTTTAGAAATTGCTTCCAATAACCTCTTTTCTACAATTAAAATTTTTTGTAGTTCCTAATAAAACCAAAGATCAGTTAGATAATTTTAGCCATTATAATTCAAGTACCTATTCTAAAACTTAATAGGCAATCCATAAATATTTTTGATCAATGAGTAAACTCATCTAATTAAAACATGGCTTAAAGTTCCTTTTTGTGAAATTTGTTAGAAACATAGAAATCCATTGTATCAGTGAGCATAATTCCATTTATACATTTGCTTTTATTTTTCCTGCTGATTATGGTTTTCACTATTTAATATTTTTTTCAGTTGGATAAGAGTACACTTAAACCTTGCTCTGGAAAAAAAAATGAACAATCCTTCTAAAAGTCTGGTGATTTGGATGCTAAACTTCTGCCATTCTTTGGCAGATTAAACTCTATTACCTCAACAGCAAGAAGGGAGGTAGAACGAGGCAAAAGGAAGAAAGTAAGGCTTTACAATCCCAGTGGTACGTTGCGTTCTTGTGAACAAATTTTTATTTCCTTCCTATAGTAGTATTGCATATGCTCACTTGAGTCCTTTCACACCTTTGGATAGTAAGTGTGGCCAAATGACTTCCTTTGGTAAAGACAATAAAATAAAAATGGAGGTGAGTTATCACTTACCACATTAGTGCTAGTTTCAAGACAAAGACTTAAGCAACTCTTTATGTTTTACTGACTTTTTTCACCCCTTGAAAATATGTTTAGTTATTTGTTTTGTGAGGGAGAGAAAGAGACAGATATGAGTGGGGAAAGGCAGAGAGAGGAGAGAGAGCATCCCAAGCAGGCTCTGCGTTCTCAACACAGAGTCCCACGCAGAGCTTGATCTCACAAACCATGACATTATGACTGGAACCAAAATCAAGAGTCAGCTGCTTACCTGACTGAGATACCCAGGCGCCCCTCCTTTCACCCTTTCTACGTGTCTGCTCTCTGCCGTGAGAACAACGTTCTTGCCATGGCTGAACAGACACATGGAGCAAACCCCTTATGTGCCATGAGAACAATAGAGTTGTGTATAAAAGTTTGCAAATCAATTCACATAACTTTATTTCTCTTGATTCTACCCACAATACCTATGTTTTATCAGATTGACCCAAATGCAGTGATAACTCACTTTAGTTTAGTTTTACATATGTATAGAATAGCTGCACCACCGGTAAGCAACCAGGAGCACGTGAACTGTGCTGATATGTAGTAGGTATGTAAACAATCAGATTTAGAGGAATAGATCAGTTTCTAATTTATTCATTTTCGTCTCTTTGTTACTTTCACTTGTACAATTCATACTGCAATGCTGCCCAAACTGAACACCAGTTTTTGAACTGTGGCAAACGCAGGAATGTCATGACAGTTGGTGCCCATATGTCTTCTGGCGAAGCTTATTCTCGATGCCATGCTTTATGTCAAGCTATAATATCAATTACTGTGAAATCCTGTTTATATACCTGTGAAAACACAATATCATGAGTCCAAAATTTTTTAGAAAATTTTTACAAAATATAATGTCACTCTCCCTGGCACTGAAAGTCACAGCATTAAAATCTGTGATTTTGCAGTATTTTGCCTTCTATGTACTACCCTTTTGTGTTACATATCCACAAAACTCAAATATATATGTATATATAATATTTTGTAATTTTTTTCTGTCTTTTAATTTGGTTTTTATCTCTGGACATGGCAACTAAGGCTCTATGTAGGAGGGATGGGGTAAGACTATGAAGAAGAATTTAAGAACAGAAGACATAGAAAGCAGTTTTATTATGAGAAGTAAAGAGAAAGATGAAGATAGGAGAAAAAGCCATAGTAGAACTTTACTTTGAATGTGAGACAAATGTAAGTTCAAAACCAAGAAACTTGGTAGAAAGGGAGTTGGGAGATTTTGCACCAAAAATTCAGTGTGATTGAATGTACAATAATCATAGACTACAGAAGAATAATTATGACAATGCTTTGTATTGTTGTTGTTTACTTATTTGCTGGTGAAGATTCCATTGTTTTCAGATACCCATCACAAAGATTTATCACTGATAACTTCCTAAAATATATATCATTTAGAATTATATTATCAAATTTTATTTGCCACTGTATAGTGCCTTTTCACTTTAGAAATTCTGAAATTTCAGTACTCCCTTTTCTGACCCCAGAGTGAGAATTGCTGATAACAAAAGGTTTGATGATGACCAGCCAGGCACACAGAGCATTGTCTTAGTAACACCAGTGTAAGAATAGAAAATTTTGAAGCATGTTCTGAGTTAAGATAAAGAATAAACTATCTTTTACAAGGAATAATGGAGGCAACCAAAAATGTTTAAACTAGATAAAAGACAAGTCCTGTAGAAGTAATAGATATATATACTTCAATTTTTTAATTTTAAATTAACTTAAAATTACAGATAAAATGAATCTCTCTTAATTTAAAAGAACTGAACATATACGTTAAGACTAAAATCTTCATTGAGCACAACCAATTCTTATCTTCTTCCCTTCTTTTCAAATAATGATCTAACTTATGCTTTTGGGTGTGATTCTTTTAGGAAGTTTTTATAGTTTGTATCTAAAAGACACAGTTAAAATTTTTCTTCTTCTTGTATATTTGTTTGTAGCAGTGGCTTAAATGATTTTGGACTACATTTCTCTTTCTGAAACTTAATTTTTAGAAGACTAAGAAATGTGCTTTGTATTAGGTAGAGATTGATAGCTATACATCAAGTTCACCCTTTCACCAGCTATAAAGCATTTTGTTATAGGACTATGCTACATTATACTTAACTACTGAAATTTGATGGATATTTACCTTTTTATTCCCTATTTTTCACTACTTTGAAAAGGTCAGTTTACATTTTTAAATACTACTCTTACAGATGAGTAAGATAATCCTCATGGCAGATCCAAGTAAAACAATTGAATATCATTAATTTATATGCATCTTCATTAGTTAGAACCCAGTTTTATGAACCACCTACAAAAGATTATAGGAAAGATATATTTAATAAAATGGAGTTATTACTGGTTTTTTCACACTCCTCCAGTGGCCTCACTTTTAAATAAAATTTTATTAATTGGCAAGAGCAATGTGAGCAACAGACTTAAAATTAATTGTAAATGAATTTAAAATTTTAAATTAAAATTTAATATTTAACACCAGAGGTATGATAATTATTATTTAAAGTAAAAATTCAAATATATTCCAATCATCAAGTGTTTTTTTTATGATGGTGATATTTGTTTTCAGTTTCTAATTTGACTTTTCCCTCACATCTGTGTCATTTTTAGCATTCCACTAAAAATTTTAGTACAATTTTAAGAAAATATTTATATTCATATTCTTAAATTAATTTTAAGAAAACATTGTATTTGCATTTAGGACCTTAGATAAAATTTAAATAGAAAAAACTGTTACCTATTTTCCTCACATTTATATATTTATATACAATGTGGACAAATTCATATATTGAAACCCTTATCCTTATACTTTAGAATTGACTGTATTTAGAGATAAAGCCTTTTAAGAGGTAACTAAGTTAGAATGAGGCCTTTAGGGTAGGACCTAATCCAACCTGACTGTAGGGAGAGACACTAGGGATGAAGTGCACATGAGGAAAAGGCCATGTGAAATCAGAGGATGCAGCCATTTGCCCACCAAGGACAGAGGCCTTAAGAGAAACAGCCCTGCAGACACCTTGATCATGGACTTCAAATTTCCAAGACCGAGAAAACAAGTCTCTGTTACTTTGTCCACTCTCTCTGTGATGTTTTGTTATGGCAACCTCAGCAAACTAGTGCAAGTAATATGCAGCAAATAAAATATCAGAAATTAACACCCCCCCAAAATCACTTGCTATTTTCCATTCAAATTGCTCACTTCAGAGCGCAGCAAAATGAAAGCAATCTGCAAGATTTTTATGAATGAATATCACATGAAATAAAAGTGAGTACAAAAAGTTTTACCCAGGAATATGTTATAGAGTGTTCATACAAAGAATATATCCAACATTAAAAAAATACATAATTCAAGGAAAATAATTTACATTTAATTACTTATGTGATTGTTCAGACTACCAATTAGACTTTCCTTAAGTAAAATTAATCCATGTCCTCTTTTCACAGTGATATTTATCTCCTTTCTTTTATTACTATAGTCACTGTGCAACATAAATAATATACATATTGTGATAAAATTAGCTGACAGAGTTCTATAAAAATTACTGAGATTACAGTCTTCAGCTTTCATGGATATTTCTGGCTATACACATCTTATTTTATCATAATTCAACTGTGCAGTCATTTGTTTTTGGTTCAGAACTTCCCACAGACTGCAGGTAAACACTGAGGAAATAACCAGGAATAAGACAGGGAACACTTACTTCAGGAAAGTTCATAGTCAGTTTGGACATAAAAGACATGCACAGGATCAATAGCAAGCAAGTTTTATAGTAGAGAAGTTATGCCCAGGATAAAGGTACCAAGATATAAGAGATCAATTCTAGGATCGAGCAGTAGACAATGATGGTTTGACTTGAAAATTAGCTAGGACATCTAAAAATTCACTTCTTCTGTATTTGGAACAAGATCACTTGAATCAAGAATGAATACTTAAATATAGCCCCAGAAATGGAACTAGCTATTAGTGGGATACTGACAATGGTTTGAACAGTGCAATTCAGATCTGGAAACCATTTCTACAGACAAATCTGTTTCAGCAGATGTTTTGGGGAGGATGGGATTTGTTGCTTGATCAATGGTGGAAAATATGTACAGTTACCAGAGAAAGAATCCCAGGGAGATATGATGTAAGACAAAAAGAATGTCATGCAACTTGATGTAAAATTTTACTCAGTCTTCCAAAATCTTATGAGCTTATCAACTCATAGAAATACTGATTTTTTTTGTTGGTATGTGGGAATAGAACAGAAAGTAAGAACTAGAATAAGACAAATGGAATTTTAAAAAGTAGATTAGATTTTCTTAGGGATAAATACAAAATAAATCACCAGATATTTCCAAAAATATTACAATGTAAAGTGTTATAGATGCACATATCTATATTATGATTAAGTGAAAGAATATATTCTATTGTAAGAATTTTGTCATTAGGTATTATTTGTCCTGAATATGAAAATTTCCTTTATTAAGAGAGATACAAGAATTAATACAGAAATGGTACCTGTTATTTCACTTCTGATCATTTATTTTCTAATCTTTATTTCTGACAGAATCTTAGACTGGTAAATTTTTACAGGGCTGGCTACAAGATTTAACATAGTAAAGAATAAAAAGTTATTCAAATTCTCATTTTTTTCTTCTAGTTCCCCTTCTCAGGTGTGGGAAAAATAAAACATAAACCTCAGTTTCAACTGTACTTACAATAGAATATTTGCAATAACTGCAATGAGCAAAAAAGCCAAAAGACTGGCATAACACTGGTAACTGTCTAGTGTATAGGCTGGATCCGGCCAAGTTCTAACTTGAGGAAACTGAACTCTATCTATGCAATTCCTCTCATCACCCACACTCAAAAGAACATATACAGAACACAGACAGACAGACAGGCAGACAGACAGACAGACAGACACACACACACACGTTTATTTTGTTCAAACCCCCACACTAAACACAAACACACAAGGACACATATTAGTGAGCACATACAACAGAATGTACCATTCAGACAATTTCATAACAGCCATCATTGGGGTTTCAAATGCATAGAGGGACATTTAACATCTTATATTTCAATAGGAAACTAACAAGCCCAAGACTGATGGATGTAAAAAAGGAACACCAGGTTTCAGTCTAATTAGGAAGGTAAAAAATAGAGTTATGGATATAAGTTCAATAATTTGTCTCATGCCTGAATGTATATATGTAAACAGATAATTAAATATAATACATTAAGTGCTATCATAGAACAATATACAAAACACCATGAAAAAAAGAGAAGGGAAAAACTAATTTTGATATAAAGTTTTGGAGAAAGTGAGACTGAAAGTATTTATTTGATTATTACCATAAAATTTGCATTCATTTAATAACATGCTAGAGAGGGAAATGGTAGTCAGGGTAAGTAAAAGACATAAGCTACAGAAGCAGAAAAGTTATGGGATAAAGTTATTTGCTAACAGTGAGGAGTTGAGTGAAAATAAAAATGTCAGCTTTTGAGAGATATGATTAGAAAGTCATCCTGAAGTCAGAGTATAAAAGGCCTCGTTTGACAAATTTAGGAGTGTGTCCTTTATCCTATAGAATTGGAAATGAGAAAATATGAAACAATTTTCAGTGTATATTCGTAAGAGAATACATAAAACACATATATTCATAAAGCAAAACATAGAACTGAAAATCACAGTAACTCCCTGTGTTTCTCATCTAAATCATATTTCTTTGTCTCCCCTATTAAAAACAATACAACGACTATGTGGGCATTAAAAAAAAGTTCTGCTGCCTATGTCTGCACCCCTAAATGATATATGTTAGATTACAGGTTTTCAGATCTTCTGTGACTTTGTTCTTTGTTCTCAAAATTATGTCCTACTGTGAGATTCATCAGTTTGTGTGCATGTTTAGCTTTGACTCATTTTTATGGATGTTGTATGGTAGGTCGTATATTATATTCTGCTAGGGACAGTTTACACATCTGAAAGTCATGTACGAAATTTTCTCTGCGGGATGTACCATGGTGTAGAACTGCTGGTTGAAACATTTTGATTTTTTTTTTTTTGAGAGGAAGAGAATACTTGCAGGGGGGAGGGGCAGAGGGAGAGAGAATCTTAAGCAGCCTCCATGCTCACCCTTCAGCACTGAGCCCAATGGGGGACTCGATTCCATGACCATGGGATCATGACCTGCCTAGAATTCAAGAGTTGGTCACTTAACCTACTGAACCACACGAGTGCCTCACATTTTGACATTTTTAACTTTACTAAACAATGCCAGAGCTTTCTCAATGTGATTCTACCCATTTATACACCTTCTCTCAGTGTATGAGAGGTGAGTCATCATCTCAAAAAATGTCTTTCCATTTAGATTGTAAAATGCTTATTCAAATCTTTTGCCTATATTTTGTCGTTGGGTCTTCATTTAATATTTTTTGGTTTACTGATACTTTGTAGATCTTGGATGTGACCCATAACTTATCTGGCTTTGTATTTTTGCCCTGTTTAGAAACTTTCTGATGAACAATGGTCTTAATTTTATGGTAATCGAAATTATCAGTCCCTTCCATTAGAAGGTAGGTTTAGTTTAAAAACTTATTTCCTATTCTGATTTCATGAAGATACTCTTTATACTATGGTTTGTGGGGCTTTATTGGCCACATTTAGTCTGAATAATCTTGAGTTGCTTTGAGATTTGATACAAAAGTCGCATTTTATTTATTTTTTTTCTTGGAGATGAGTATGAACGCTTATGTGAGTAGCAACACGACCCAGAGCCAGTTATTATTTTTTTATTTTTGCCTGTTTATGGCAGGTCCCATCATGCCATATATACAGAATCCATTCATGTGAGGCTATCACTGTATCCTGTATTTGATTTTATTTTTCCAATGACTACTATTCTACTCCTGATACACTTTCAGGATTGCTTTACAGCCCAACTAGGAAATTGTCACTTTAAACCATCTCTTTTCCAAGATGTGAAATTTATTTGGTTGGTTATAATTTTCCATGGAGGTCTTAAAATATTTCACTATTTCTCAGGCCCTGGATATTTTGGGTGGCCATGTGGCTGGCATCTGTAGTGGACACTGCTGAGTCCTTTCATGTGCTATATGTTTCCCCTTAGCACCTCCGAACCTTTCTTTAGTTTCTGCAGGTTTTGATGCTCGGGTCTCACACCTGTTTTGTTCTGAGATTTACCCTTGAACAATGGCACTTCCTTTCCACCGTAGAGACCTAGAATTCCTTGGTGTGTTATGCTTAACATCACCACCCCAAGGTTGCCTATGGCCAATCACTAGTGAGAGAGTTAAGACTCTTTTTGGGGGAGCCTGCCTGGCTCCTTCAGTTGAGTGTCCGACTCTTGATTTCAGGCTCAGGTCATGATCTCACAGTTGTGAGACCTGCTGGGCGTGAAGCCTGCTTAAGTTCTCTCTCTCTCTCTTCCACACACACACAAACACACATGCACTCCTGTGTGCTTGCTCTCTCTCTCTCTCAAAAAAAAAAAGAAAACTACCTTTTTCACTTAGAAAAGGGAAACTCAGATATTGTATGATGTACTAGAGCCCCCAGACTGAGGAATAGGCTTTACCAAAAATTCGTTGTGTGCATGGCTTCTTTTCGCTATCTTTCTTCCACCATCCCCATACTCCTTTTTCTTGGGAGTATTTATACATAAATCTTTGGCTTAGAGTCTGTTTTCAGGAAAACACACTATATCACAGTATTATTATTTAATTATGTTAATCCTTTCTTGCTGGCATTTGTAAATTAAAATCTAATTGTCATACACACACACACACATATATATATGTATACATATATATACATATCATTATCTTACCTGCAAATAATAATGTTTTTATACATCCATTTAAATGGATGATCATTTTTCTTATATTATTGCACAATGTGTCTTATTAATTCCCAGGGATTTTTTTGTTTTGTTTTGTTTTTTTAATTTGTTTTTACTTTTTCTTAACATTTATTTATTTTTGAGAGACAGAGAAACAGAGCATGAGCAGGGGAGGGGCAGAGAGAGAGGGAGACACAGAATCTGAAGCAGGCTCCGGGCTCTGAGCTGTCAGCACAGGGCTCGACAAGGGCTCAAACTCATGAACTGTGAGAACCTGAGTTGAGGTCTGCTGCTTAACCAACGGAACCACCCAGGTGCCTCTTAATTTCGGTTTTAAATGAAAACCTTTTAATATTTCTTCATTGTATTTGCTTAGGTTTCTTGTGCATATTTTGTACCAGCTTGTATCAGCTTAAGGATATTGTGTCAATTCCAATTCTTTAAAAAAAAACAATTTATAAAATGTTTTGAATTGAATCAAATTTACTGCATAATTTTGTCAAATCACACACACACACACACACACACACACACACACACAGAGTTTCTCTTCTTTGGTAAATACTGTTGGCATTTCAACATACATATTTAGTGATTCAACTTCTTATATAATTAGTATCTCCATCATGTTAAGAACCTCTAATTTTTTTCCTCTTTCAAAAGTATGTTTTTAGAGTTGTATGACATAATTGTATATTATCTTTTTTAAACAGATGTTTAGTTATTGTTTTTCTTTTTTTTCCTCAAACATGTAAAGTATAATATATATTTCCAAGCCCAGTTTTTATCATCTAGAAATTGCAAGCATAACTATTACATAAGGTATCTGATAATTAAAACATCTAAATAATTTGTTTGTGTCTTTTTGTGTCTTTCTATTTTCTGGCATCTATCTCCTGCTTTCCTTGAGAGAATTTGTACTTACATTCTATAAATTGCCTGAATCCATCATTAACTTAGTATTCTTTAAATTGTGATTTTGCACTTTCTGACTCCTGGAATATGAACTTGGGCTACAAATATATACTTCTCTACCTAAAATTATAAATTAAAAAAAAATTCTGCCTTGCTTTGCTTAACAGCAAGCTACATTTATGCATAGTTTTTATGATGTAGATGTGGCTCTGGTAAGTTTATTTCTATTTCATACTTCGTATGTAAAACTTTGTTTACCAATTTTGTAGGGATAGTTGCTACCTTTGGATCTCTACTTTGGATGGATACTGGCTCATCCATAAGAGACTGTAAGATAATGTAAACAAAGATGTCATAGACAATAAGATATTGTAAACAAAGCTTAGGTTTTATACTTTTAATAAGTATTCTCAGGGTAAACTACCTTCAGGATTACATTTGTTTCACTGGGTCCTACTGTCATTTACCTTTGACCTTGTAATTCCTTAGTAGCTGGTCATCACATTGCTTTTCTTATTATTAAAGACCGACCGTTTGCAAGTAGGCTAAGCTCTTGGAGACCCTCCATGTCTATGTTAACTGGCCTGACCTTCACCAGAGTACCTTCTCATGTGAAAAAGTAAAATGGGAAGGGGTGGGGGTAAACACTTTCTCCAGGTTTAGCCTCTCGTTTTTATTATAGTGGTGAGTAAAAAATTGATGGTTAACTCCATTTTCTTTTTAAACACATTTTTTTTGAAGCAGTTTTAGGTTCACTGCAAAATTGAGAAGAACAGAGATATCTCACAGAAAGAGATTTGCTGTATCCTGACCACAGTTGACGCATTCTCTATGTTTGACTTAGACATCCCCAAGCATCCCACTGACTCAGAGTGCACATATCCAAGCCCTATAACATCACACTAGTTTCCCATTGGGGTTTCCTGAGCACACTGCATCTGACAACAGACCTAGATTTACAGCCCTGGCTGCTCCTCAGTGAGCTAAATCATTGGACAGACAAGTCCAATGTCCATATCACCCCCAAACCACAAGGATTACTGAATGTTTTGAATGAAAGCAAAGCCTGAAGGACAGACGTCATTGGCTTATGGAGGAGAATATGAGAACATCAGCCTGGGCTGCACATCTTAGGTAAGCCACCTGGTGTCTCAGAGCCACGATTGTCCAAAGGGCCACATCTCATTTGTATCACATGTCCAATCAGGCTGTCTGCCTTTTTCTTCAAATTTAGATCTCTTTTTTACAATTATGGACACTTCAGTCCCCTGGGATCCTGTAAAGACTTTTCATTCCATTCAATTCTTTTATAAAGGCTCAATTATATGAGAGATCAGATGTCTATCAAACAAAGGACGACAGACTGTGTAAGAACATTTCAAAACCTTTAAAAAATTCAGGATTTTATATAAACCAATTATGGAGCATAATGTACCTTTCTGACTCAGTTATATTAAACTCTTTTTCTCTAAATATATCTTTGTCCTTCTTCCGTTCATATTTTCCAGATGAAATGTTTGGATTACAATAAAGGATGATGCAAAAAAAAGTATTTTGATTATTAAATGAGAAGCACTGATAACAACAAGAAAAGCAAACAAAAAGTCTAATTCTCATCTCCTGGGAGGCAAGGGGAGACAGGGGAGACATTCATGATCTTTGTTTTAGAAAACTGGTCTCAAATCTTTCCTCCTTTAAAACACACACACACACACACACACACACACACACACACACACACACAAAACCCCCTACAGCATCGTTCTAATTTCCTGGTAGTGTTTTGGATTCAGACTGACTGTGAGCCCATAATCATACCTGATAGTGATGACTATGAGGCAGTAGCTACTGAGTGTTCCTTTTAAAACAAACACCTCACTCCAGATGGTGGCCATACTTGCAAGGCTGAATATCTGATATCATGGACAAGATAAACTGTTTGAGACTGATGGCCACAAGCATTCCTTCTAAAACCAAGAACTAAATTGAAGTTTCTGGACTGGTCTAGAAGCCTAGGTAAAGAAACTAGTGATGGAAAGCCTCACTCAGCCTTGTTAACTGGATTAACATATGCCTTTCTTGGGGTACCCTAACATTTTTCGCCACTCAGTACTTAATACTTTTCTGTTCTCGGACTTTCTTCTTCTAGATCCCTCTGACCACCTCATTCCATAAAACTGAAAAACTGCAAGTTTAGGGCCTGTCACCCAACACTGTGCTGATTTCTGAGATATACATCAAAATAGAAATGGACTAATATTTTTATTTCTCTGTGAGAAAGTAAGAAGTTATCAACTTATAAGTGTATGCTCAAACTTTGAGAGTAAAACAGATAATATCAAACAAAAAATAAAATAGGAGGAGAACTTTGCAAGCATAGGTCAGCTCTTAAAAATTTTCTAGAAGATTTCCTTCAGGCATAAAATTAAAAAAAAAGTAAACAGCTCAGGTCATGATCTCAGGTTCGTGAGTTCAATCCCGGGGTGAGGCTCTGCACTGACAGTGAGGTACCCACCTGGGATTCTTTCTCTCTCTCTCTCAATCTCTGACCCTTTCCTGCTCACTCTCTGTCTCTCTCATAAATAAATAAATAAACATTAATAATAAACAATGGTAATATCTAACTTGTGGAAGGAAAATAAGTAAAAATATAATATTGGACTTTTGTAGCAGATAAACGGGAGTATAGGTGATCAGAATTAATATATTTTATGGTCACTGTTTTAACCAGGAGAAATCAAACCACATTGATTTACTTAAAAGTCAGTTAAATATTCAAGTTAAAGTAACTAGAAACATTAAAAGAATATATCTAGTTATAAAATACTACACAAAATAAAGAAGAAAGAATAAATCAGGAAACCAGAAAAAAGTACAAATGTTCAACTAACCTAAAGAGAGACAAGAAAAAAAAAAAAAAGAGGGAGAAATAAAATTTAAAAAAAGTATAACAGATTTAAAGCTTATAATCTCAGGGTGCCTGGGTGGCTCAGTCGGTTAAGCATCCGACTTTGGCTCAAGTCATGAGATCATGGTTTGTGGGTTCGAGGTCCGCGTCAGTAGCCCTGGAGCTGGCTTCAGTTTCTGTGTCACTCTCTCCTTCTCTGCTCTTCCCCTGATCACATCGTCTCTGTCTCTCAAAAATAAATAAATGCTAAAAAAAACTTATAAAAAAGAAAGCTCATAATCTCATGAGAAAAGTTCAAATATAACATAAATTTAACTTATATAATTACAAATATAAATATTAATGAACTAAATATCCAGTTTCAAAGTACAGTTTGTTAAAATGATAAAACCTATATATAGGTATTCTAACCAAAGTGTTCTGAAATGCTGGAAAGTCAAGAACAGAATAAAAAAAAAAATATATATATATATATCAGTAAAATTAGCAAAATTAGCTAGGGTGATTAAATTACTATCAGAAAAAAAGTTAAGTAAAATGATATACTAGCAATAAAAAGCTTACTACATAATAATACAATTTTTAATTCACCAGTAAGATATAGCATTGTAAAAAGTGGATGCCCCTGATACCAGTCTCATTATCAAGAGTTAGAACTGCCATCTACAAGAAAAACAGAATAAGACACATTAAAATATATCAATATTCTTGTTTCTATAATTTATAGATCAAGCATACAGCAAAGTCAGTAAAATTATAAAAATAAAAATTGAATGTTATTCTAAGTCAGATATGAAACATACATACAATGCTGAATCCTGTAATTGGAAAACACCTATTTGTCTAAAACTGGCACTAAATAATGATTATGAATGTGCTGGTCCAAATGCTGCCTTCAATAGTGTATTGTTTGAATTTATTCAGACCACAAACTCTGACTCCAATGCAACTAAGTTAGAAATAAATAATAGATACTTAGAAGAAAAGAGCTCCTTTTAGTCAGAAATTTAAAAATATACTTCTACAGGAGCTCCTGGGTGGCTCAGTCAGTTAAGTGTTTGACTTCGGCTCAGGTCATGATCTCACAGTTCATGAGTTCGGGCCATGCATCGGGCTCTGTGCTGACAGCTCAGAGCCCGGAGCCTGCTTTGGCGTCTGTCTCCCTGCCTCTCTGCCCCTCCCCTCTTGTGTTCTTTCTCTCTCCCAAAAATAAATAAACATTAAAAGAAAATTGGGGACATTAACTTTCAAATATTCCATCTCTATTAAAAAATATACTTCTACAAATGAGTAAAAAAGGAAATCCTGATAGAAGTTACAAAATTCTGCAATCAGATTTACAATGAAAAATATTATATATTAAAACATGTGGGATACAGCTAAAACATTATTCAAGAGAAAATATACAGCCTTTAAAAACTACAAATGAAGAAAAGATAATAGCACACAAGCAGAAACAAAAATTGGTAAGAAAGGAAGTTAACTAAGAAAGATAAAAAGAAAAAGTAAACTAGTATAGAAACACAAAAGTTTCTTTTTAAAAAAAAATGCCATAAATTAGACAAACTTTTGGCAATGTAAATATGGAAGAGATAAACAGCAAATTTCATGAGGGATTAAAAAGAAGATTTATGTAAACATGCTGTATATATACATATATTAATCTAAAATTATTGTGGTAGACAGCTGTAAAACAGCTTCTAATGACCCCCTTAGTACTCATGGTCTTGTGTAGTTTCCTTTCCTTTAGTGTGGACTGGACCTAGAAATTAGTTTCTAAAAAATTTCAAAACAGCATAAGTAATGGGTTGCCATTTCTGAGACCAGATTACACAAAAACCTCCATCTTGCTTTCTCTCTCTTGCTTTCTCGCTTGCTGGCACCATTGCAAACCCAGCTTCTATGTTGTGAGCTGTGCTACACAGAGAGTTTAATTTGGCAAAGAATTGAAGGAGTTAATCAACAGTCAATGAAAGTCTGAGAACCTGAGTCCAGTAGACACTGAGAAATGGATTCTGGACAACACAAGAGCGAAGTTGTTAAAACATTGTCCCCCAGTCAAGCCTCAGATGAACTCCAGTGCAAGAGTCACCCAACTGAAATGTATCCAGTTTCCTGACTCCCAGAAACTATAAGGTAATAAACATTTTTATTTTAAATCACTAAGTTTGGGATAAAGTGTTCCACAGCAACGGATAAAAAATATACAAAAATAAAAGGAAATTTCAGGAAATTTCAAATGTGTTAAATCTAATAGCACATAGATGCAATAGTTCTAAATATTAATAGCAAATGATAAAGTAGATACATAGAATGGATCCTGCATCATTAACAGTGATGCATGTTTGATATTAAAGAACTTTTTCAGAAATATTATTTAGCAAAAAAATCAATAAGAAACCCCAAATAATCACCACAACATATTCAGAAGGGTCTAATAAAATTCCACTTTTGTAGTAGATAAAAACTGGTAATAAACATTATTAAATTAACAGAGGCATTTACAAAAATCTTACAGCAAGTGTTATATTAAATGGTGAAAGTATTTAAGTATTTCAAAGTATTTTAAGATGAGAAACAAAATAAGTATGTCAATTAGGTAGTCAACATTTACTTTAGACTTATGCTAGAAAGTAAAGGAAATTAAGAGTAATAAAATTAGTAAAAAAATAAAAGAACTAAAACTGTAATTGTTTTTTAATTGCAAAAGAAAGTTTTTTTATTCAACTACACTGAATTAAAAAATATATCTGTTTACAAGAATTACCGTAAAGTGAGTGAACATGTTTGAAGTCAACATCAGAGATATATGCGACACATGATTAGTAAAAAGATGATATAGAGTCAATTCAATAATAGGAAAAAACAGAAGGAATATTGGCAAAAATATATAGACACTTTCAAAAGATCTACCAATGGCAAATAAACATGTTCATTATCACTTACCCGACTGTTAATCGGTGAACTGTAGATTCAACTCACAATAGCATATCATTTTCCACCAACAAAAATTAACAAATTAAAATTAAAAGTCAGACAATATCTTGGGTTATAGATGATGTGCAATAATTAGAACTCCAACCTGTGATAGTGTAAACTAGCACAATGATTTTAGAAAATAAATTGGCATTACTACTAGAATTGACAAAACAATACAGCAATTCTACTCCATAGCATCAGGGAACAAATATACAAATATTCCTTAGAGTATTTTTCTTGAAAGCAAAGTATCAGAATCAACCTATATGATTCATAACTCTACGACAGATACATTTTTATGCATAAAATGGAATATCTTACTAGAAACAAAAGAAATGCTATAGGATATAGACACTTGGATGAATAGTCTAATCATGAAATTTATTGACAGAATGAAATCAGAGATGAATTCCTTCAGTAAAGCCCATTTATATAAATTTCAAAAACAGGAACAAATAAGAATATATATTAATGGGACACTAATAGGAATTGTTAGAAAAATTATGTAGAATAAAGTCATGCAAATTAGGGGGGCTAAGAATAAAGTTCCAATCAAGAAACCCACTTGCAGCTCCTAAAATACCACCAATATTTTATCCCTTAAGCCTCTAATGCATGGAAGATGTCTCCTTATTATCCTGCCTTAAACTAGAGGCACATATTCAGTATACACATTTTGCAACAAAAACTTTTATGAACTTATTTTAAATGAGTTTTTAAATTTATGAAGTCTTAAAATTTTTACCTTATTTTTATTCAAAAATTATTTGTTATGAGGCTTCAAAAACTTATTTTCTAGCAAAAACATTCACTTTTTAACCACTGCTTTGAAATAAATAACATCTTTACCATCTCTGAAAAGAAAAAAAAGAAAACCAAAACTGAGGTTTGATTGAAGGCATTCTTCACCATATGAGATATGTCACATAGCGTCTTTGAAACTATGTTTGAATTTTTGTGTGTGTGAACTCATTACTTCAAAGAAGATCATTCTCTCTTCTTTAGAGGATTCAGAGGGATCTAGATTTATGCTTTGTTCAAGGGGAAAATACTGGTATTCACATCGTGTTAGTATCATAAATGCAAAAAATACACAATCAGAGAGAGAAGAAAGAAGCAATCTCTTAGAGTTTTCTACATAACCCTCTGAAAGTCATGCTGACATGCTTTCTTACCAACTGAACTATATGTGTGTGTGTGTATGTCTCTGTGTGTGTGTGCATATGTTTAGGCACTTTCCATGATTTGGCTATTGTTGAAAGTGCCGCAATGAATATTGGGGTACATGTGCCTCTATGCATCAGCACTTCTGTATCCTTTGGGTAGATCCCCAGCAGTGCTATTGCTGTGTCATAGGGGTGTTCTAATGACAGATTTTTGAGGAATCTCCACACTGTTTTCCAGAGTGGCTGCACCAGTTTACATTCCCACCAATGGTGCAGGAGGAGAGTACCCATTTCTCCACATCCTCACCAGATCTAAGTCTCTTGATTTGTTCATTTTAGCCACTCTGACTTGTGTGAGGTGGTATCTCAGTGTGGTTTTGATTTGTATTTCCCTGATGCTGAGTGATGCTGAGCATCATTTCATGTGTTTGTTGGCCATCTGGATGTCCTCTTCGGAGAAGTGTCTGTTCAAGTCTTCTGCCCATTTCTTCACTGGATTATTCATTTTTCGGGTATCGAGTTTAGTGAATTTCTTGTATATTTTGGATACTAGCCCTTTATCTGATATTCCATTTACCACTCTCTTTTCCCATTCTGTAGATTGCCCATTAGTTTTTTTTTATTGTTTCTAAACTGCTGTGATTCTTGATTTTTTTCAATGGATCGTGAATTAATGAAACTGACCAATTTGATTGAAAGATGCACTGTAAATATGATCTTATCTTTTTTATCCCTTCACTTATAGATTTCACTCTTATTCATTCATTCATTTTATATATACATATTTAGCACCTATCCAAGGCCAGATGTATTTTAAGTATGATTTTGCTTATTATGTGTTGGATATTTCTGACATTGGCTATAATGGTGAAGTATATCTTAAAAATTTTTAAATGTTTTTAATGTTTATTTTTGAAAAGGGGAGAAACAGAGTGTGAGCAGGAAAAGGGTAGAGGGGGAGGGAGACACAGAAGCCAAAGCAGGTGCCAGGGTCTGCACTGTCAGCACAGAGCCTGATGTGGGGCTCCAACTCACCAACTGTGCGATCATGACCTAAGCCCTAGCTGGATGCTCAACCGACTAGGCTACCCACATGCCCCCCACTGGTGTGGTATATCTGAACTGAAAGAGAAATTGTGAATGCAAATGGAAAAATTCAAAATAATCTGAAGGTAAAAACTGAGAAAGATAATGAGACTCGGACACTATACCATCAAATATTTTCAATTATAAGAAGTAAAACTAAAAGGGAGAAACAAATCACATATCAATAAGAACCGAGTAAATATCAGTGTGACCTTACAAGGCTCTTCAAAAATGAGAAATCTGTAAACCAATGTCTACCAAGTATGTCTGGAGTAAATTTTGTGGTTTCAGATTATCAGGACTTGTCAAATTACAATTTGTAAATATTTGTCATTCAAAATAAAGTCTTACCTACTTAAGGTTTCAAGAAAACAAAATTCAAGTGACTCTTTTAAAAAGTAGATAAGCTAAGTATTTTTTTAATCCACTTGCAGGAAAAATCAAAATTAGGAAATTAAAAATGTAAAAGAAATTACTGTATTAAAATTCAATTAAATTTAGGAGAACTTGAGTGGCTTAATCAGTTAAGCAACCAACTCCTGATTTCAGCTCAGGTCATGATCTCACTGTTCATGAATTTGAGTCCCACATTGG
The DNA here is from genome assembly GCF_006229205.1 of Suricata suricatta. Taxonomy (NCBI): domain Eukaryota; kingdom Metazoa; phylum Chordata; class Mammalia; order Carnivora; family Herpestidae; genus Suricata; species Suricata suricatta. The sequence goes on along the minus strand of NC_043700.1, from coordinate 87,336,759 downwards.
GCTCTGTGCTGGCAGTGCAGAGTCTGCTTGGGATTCTCTGTCTTCTCTCTCTACCCCTACCCTCTCCCCACTCTCAAAATAAGTAAACTTAAAAAATAAAAATTAAGTTAAATTAAAAATAAATTTAGAAACAATAGGATTCATCTATTTAGAAATCTGAATGTAAATATCAATAATTATTATTGATTGAATTGATTTGAATGAAAACTCCAAATTAATAGTAGTAGAGACATAGTCAGCAGAAGTGGGAAGTTACACTAACAAAAACAGAGTCATCATGATATATTACATAATACTAGCATATATTAAAAGTATATATTTTGGTTTATTCTCATTGAAAATTACAGGATACAGTTAAAGCAATTATTCTGAATACTTAATTCATTAATAAAATTTTAAATAGCTTTCATATAGTTTTTAAAATATGAGAAAAGTAAGAGGAAAGCATATTATAATTTTTATAGAAAAGGAGTAAAAATGAAATGTGTAAGAAGAAAAATTGTAAATGTGTTTCAGTAAAAGGACTATGAATTATATTAATAAATGAGTTATATCAATAAATATAGATAGTTTAATATATCTCATTTTATATATTCACTGTGATGCCTGAGTGGCTCAGTCAGATAAGCATCCCATGACTATTAATTCGGCTTAGCTCATGATCTCACTCACAATTGGTGAGATCAAGCCCTGTTTTGGGCTCTGCACTGACAGTGTGGAGCCTGCTTGGGATTCTCTCCCTCTCTCTCAGCCCCTTCCCTGGTCATCAATGCATACATGAGCTCACTCTCTCTCTCTCTTTCTAAAAATAAATGAGTAAACATTTAGAAACCACTGATGGAAAAACTGATATAAATAGACTATGAAAAGGAAATGGAAAAGACCATCACATATGAAGAATTGTTAAATTTACTGCTAATTAAGAAAACCAAATTAAAATAGCAAGAAGACACTATTTTCTATTGTCATGTTGCAAAATCATGTGTTTAAACATTATCTAATTATTTGATGTAATATTTTCCACATATTACATTAGCTACTCATTACGATTAAATGATCCTTTCTTTACAGAAAACTGTAATCTGTACAAAGAACAGAAGTGAATTCATATGTTCGAAGAAAGAAGACAGCTATATAGTGCACACAGTTTCTAGGTAGTAGGGTGTTCATGCTTTTCAATATCTAATTTGCACTCTTTTGATAATTTCCAAACCAATATATATATTATATGTTAATATATAATATATAACATCAATTATATATAATAATATATACATAAATATATAAATAATATATAAATAAATATATCAATATAATATAAACATATGAAATATATAAATGAAATAATATATAAATAAAATAATCAGAAATAACTTCTGATTCATAAGTAGGTTATATTAATTGTCATATGTATAAGAGAAAAATAATACTTTGAATGAGTAAAGTATAGGTTTACAAGGAAAAAAGATGGCAAAGCTAAGGTAATTTATCTGTAGAACTTCATGGCAAGTCTCTTTCAGTCTATTATACACAAGTAAATTTAACCTCAATCTTTAACCCACTGGATATATGGAAGAAAATACATCCTTCATTTTTAGACCATTACTAAATAGGCATATTAATCCAGTTTTGATAAGACTCCAATCCTAAAGCTTTTATTTTGGATGTTTGTTACTTGTCCCTATTTATTCTATCATGTCCCTATTTATTCTATCACTTATTTTTGCTTGAAAATATTGTATTATGCTAAAAGCTTTACAAAAAAATACTACAAATGAGCTCCAACAAATATTCCAGTAAATTAAACACTTAGTAAATAGAAGTCTTTGGTTGCAGGTGAATCAAACTAATACCAAATGATTTTCAAGAAAAAAGGTAGAGAATGGGCTTAAATAGTTAAAACATACAGATAGGCTGGTTTTAGATATAGCAGGATCTGGCTCACTTGATGTCACCTATTACCCATCTACTGCTCTCATGCTCTACCATCAGTTGACTCTGTGTTGTAACATGTAGGCTTGGCTCTCTAAGTAGACTTTCTAGATAGATTCCATACACACTCACACACACACTCCCTAGGATAGCATAGTTTTTATATCTCCTAATCAAAGAAAAGTAGAGGTCCTCTTACAATCCAGTTTATTTCCCCAAATAGAACTCTGATGCTACTTGAGAATATGCCCAATCAATCAATCGCTATACACAGAGAGATGGCTTAGGTCAAGTGACCCCTGTATAAAGGGCTGTAATAACTTAACTTTCCTTCTACCTGAGTTACAGAAAAAAAGAAAATACCAAAAGAAAATAACCCTTGGAAGCTTAGCCTTTTTTTTACTTGTGGTGGCCAAGACCCTAAAAGGTTAAACCAAATACACTGTTTCATTTTTAGGGCTGACTTTGTCAAGAAACTTAGACTGTACTGAAAAGTCAGACAGGTAGATGAAACCATTTGATACTTCTTTTTCTGACTCTTCTTCCTCTTCCCATGTCCAAGGTGAACTTTGAGATCTTGCTTATGGTCACTACTTTATAATTATCCTGAATAGTACAGACATTCTCTATCTTATTCACTAATATATACATTTCTCCCTTCTTCCAATCTGAGGATATATGTTACTAAAGACAAGGACTAATCATATTTTTTGATATTTTGGTTTTGTTAGAAGAGATCATATTAGTAAATTATAAACAATTTATCACCAGGAAGCCTTTTCTACTGCCAATTAAGAAGCATGGTTAAGAAGATGAATACTTCAGCATACTTTAACATGGTGCCTTCTACATTCACTGTTCCAGGAGATCAAGGGAATTTTTCTGCAGTATTCATGGTTAGGACCGGCTCGAGTTTCTACAACCTTTGGGTAAAATGCACCTTTCTGAACAAAGATGAAACACTTATTCTTTTCTCCCTATTTGATTCCTTTAGAATTTGAAAACTATGAAAATAACTATTATTAAATGCATGATTACTTGCACCATATACAGCTAATTAGGGAACCACCTGGAACACTGAATCTTGAAATGAGACATAAACTTTTAACTAAACCAACCTATTCTCATGGCTTAGAGACTGGTTCAAGCAATATACTACCTCAGGACAGGTTCAAACCTTATTTATATCGAATAGCCCAAGATGTTAAAATAGACCACAAATCTTTGAACAAATTCCATGGACCTCTGAGATCACTGACTTAGCTTTATTGTAAATAGATTCAAGTTTGAATCAATGGCTACCACCTGGATTTTCGATCATTGCCTGCATAGTATTTATAGGACTTGGTACTATAAACTTATTTAGATTTGTAGTCTCCGGGTTACAGTGTGCCTTACCTCTGACTTTTGGCATATCAGTTACTACCAAGGTAGTTAATGTCCTCATCATTGACTTTAATGCCTTGGCATCACAAGGGGGATCATAGTATAAGCCTGACGGTTATTTTTTAAATTTTATTTTCTAGATTTGCCATTCAAGTACCTGACCTAGGTTTACATTGTTGAGGCATCAATTTCAGGAGGTATCCACTTCAAAGAGGTTATTTTGAATACACACACTGCCACTCAGCCACCAGAGTAAAGAGCAAGGTTGCCATCCCCAATTGAGGCTCCTTTGTTTCAGACAATTTATTTGATTTACCCCATTCAGGGTCCCTATGTTTTCTTTCTTTCTGAAATTTAAATTCCTGTTCTTATGTTTTAAAGTCTTCAATAAAGAATGAGAATAAGAGACCGTAGACCCCACCTTTCATTCCAATAAAAGAACTCCAGGTTTAAGCATTCTTTCTTTTTTTAATTTTTTAAATTTTTTTTATATTTTTTGAATATAACACAATTTATTTTTTTTAGCATATGCAATTATTTTCCATCATTTACAATTCAGTAGTTACAATGACACTCCAAACAGAAAAGCAAAGTAAAAAATCAAAACCCCAACTTCTATTTCATGTAATTAGACTTATACAGAAATTAGAAGGTTAAGTTAACAACTAGTTAATCACCTAATTTCACAGCTGAAGTGGCAATCATTATATAGCAGCTTATCTATGATACATTCAAGATACATGATACAATTTATTACTTGCCCATAAGCTACAACACAGCCTGCTTAATACCTTTCCTTAAATTCCACCTCTATACTACAATATACTTGAGGTCCATGCAAAAAAGTAGCTACCTTTTATGTAGGAAATGGATGATTAAGTCTTTGGT
>NC_043700.1:87319915-87332453 GCF_006229205.1 Suricata suricatta | reverse complement strand
TATATAGCAGCTTATCTATGATACATTCAAGATACATGATACAATTTATTACTTGCCCATAAGCTACAACACAGCCTGCTTAATACCTTTCCTTAAATTCCACCTCTATACTACAATATACTTGAGGTCCATGCAAAAAAGTAGCTACCTTTTATGTAGGAAATGGATGATTAAGTCTTTGGTGCTGTAAAAGCAACTTTATTCAAACATAATCACCCCCATTCTCTCTTTCTAAGTACCCAGAGCCTCAGTGTGTGTCCCCGGGTGTGCTGTGTAATTTGTGTAATATATAGAACTTGTCAGTAATGAACATTTTTTCCAGAAGAAGAAAGTGACTATGATGATGACAATGATGAAGAAGAAGAGGAAGAGGAAGAAAAAGGAAAGCAGCAGCAGCAGAAGCATGAAGGTTCCACATGGTCAACAAGGAAACCTCATTTGTGAGGTTCTGAGCAGAACCACCAGGAGGCCCAAAACTATAACGAGGGCAGTATCTTACACTCAGCATATTTCACGGAGTGAATTATAAATTTTGTGTGGACAGTTTTACTTCTTTAAATGGAGAATGGAAATCTATCAATGTTTCTATTAGTTTAGTGGCTTCTTTTTAATGTCTAAAAAACTCAAGAGATCATTAATGCATACATGGCAATGTTTCTTGATATTAGTTTACCTTCTAGCCATGTTGTTTCACATATCCTTAGCGTCTCAGACAGTGAAAACAGTAATAAAAGTGTTCATGTTTACTATTTATACAGAAGATAAGAGTAAAGAGCAATCTTACCAGTGTCAGATTCACTGATGATAACCTTTCTTTTTCTTATAAATAGCCTAACATGGCATCCCTCCAAAGGATCAACTTTTGTCATCTACTGTAGATTTTGAGGCCCTAGAAACCTTTTCATCAGAACATAAAGTTTCCTTCATAATTCATTCAAAGTTGGGGAGTTTATATTATTAGTATTTAAGAATTAGGGGACCTAACGTTGGTTAGCATCCAACTCAGCTCAGGTCATGATTTGCAGTTCGTAACTTTGGGCCCTTCATCAGGCTCTGTGACAACAGCTCAGACCCTGGAGCCTGCTTAGGATTCTGTGTCTCCCTCTCTTTCTGTCTCTCCTCTGCTTGTGCTCTCTCTCTAAAAAATAAACATTATTTTTAAATAATAAAAGAATTAGGGAACTAAAGAAAACTAGAATCCCTGATTATTTAATTGGACTCTTAGAGCTTTATTTCCACTGTGTTTTATAAGCCAAATAGATTATTAGATAAATATAACATTAAATAGCTCATGAAAATGCTACATAGGAAAATGCACACAGGAAGATTTCTAGGCTTGAAATAAATAAATGTAAGCAAGAAAATTGGAGCACACCAACCTTCCAATCTTCTAATCATGAGCAATTTTTTCCACTCTCACTTGGTCAGTCAGTATATTTAAAACACATGTAGAAGTCTTTCTAATTATATCACAGTAAGACAAAATGTATTATCTGATAAATATTATTAAATGACACATATTTTTCTAAGATGGAGCTCTACAGTATTCTAATTCATATCAGTACAGTTGGTTTACACACTACTAATTGTTTCCATTAAGCCACAGGCATTTTAGAATCGATTAAACACTCATAGTGCATTAAACTATTACGTGACATACAACTCTGATATGGATATATCTAATTGCCTTTGGCAAGCTTTAGTTAAAAAAGTAAATATAGATTTTAAAATAAAATGCTGATAAAATTAATAAATGGGTTCTAGAACCAGAATTTTAAAAACTGATGCTGAAAATGCAACAGAAATAAGGAAGAGTAAAAGTCCCTCATCTTGCCGGAATCTTTGTCACTGCCTGTCAAAAACAAAAGTGTGAAAGCTTTGATGAGGCCAGTTAGTGCAATGCATGGATCAAAGTGTCAGACTGATAGGATCAAAGGGAACAAAATGAAGTGGTAATGTGGTGCAGCAGATTTGAAACCACGGAGATGATGAGAGGTTCTCACAGGATGGAACAGGGAAGCTTTGATTAGTGCACCTTGTTTGTACTGTGAAGGCATCAAAGTGGCAAATGTGCCTGGATCAAATGGGGCAGAATGCAATGGGTAATGGAGCACTCAGAGCTCACTAGAATTTAAGCAGAGATGTTGATGATGTGGTGGAGGCCAATGCACATAGTCCCATCTGGCAGCTGGGAAGAAGAACAGAAAAGAGAGAGGGGAAAAACAGGGAGAATTTTAATCACTTGAAAGCTAGTTGATTATAGCACAGCCAAAGAACCAAATAGCATTTTCAATTATTGCATGAGGTGTGGAAACTAAATCATTTTTTTAAAAATGAGGCAATGTTACTAGTTGTTTTCTGTTAATTGTGCTTCATGCATTCTTTGTTCATCCTCAGTTGTTCTATTATGTCTGTTAAATCACAAAGTGGATTATCTTTGACTTGATATACATGTAAGTTGATATTTGCTGGAGATAGTTTATGTGTTTTATAGCTTTAAAGTATTCTAGATATGTAAGATTCATTTTACAGTTAAGTTTCACTTACTGTGTTTGCAGGGGTTTCGCATTCCCTGGGAATCAATTCCATTTGAAAGTTAAGTCGTAAGGCATCTGTCTAACTTACTTGATTAAATTATCTTTTTTCCCTCATTCAAAAGTTATAAGTAACAAATTATACTTGTAAATAACAAATAAGCATACATGTTATTGGAATATTGAAACATATAAATAAAATGCTCCCTAATATAGCATAGTGATCATTTTCAGGTAAAAATATAGAAAAGCTTTTAATTATAGTGACATTACAAAAAATTAAACATTGTATTTGTCATTAATATGACTAATATTATTAGCTACAGAATACAGCTTCTACATCCGAGGCTGCATGCTAATTGCTTACAACATCCCCGTAAGTGGCTATTGCCATGATGGGGACAGATTTCCTGATGATTTGGGGAAGAAATAAACGTATTTTTCAAATAGAAGGGAGCTTGATCATTGTAATCAAGAGGGCAGAATTGTATTTATTGTTCGATGAAAATCTGTCCTTTGTTTCTCACTTTTCTCATGGCCGCCTTCTGTCAGGGGCAGGAACACGGCTACTCCACCGAGTTTGGATGTCATCCTGTGACTTGCTTTAGCCAATGGATTGTTAGCAAGCACAGTCAGTGTAGGAGTAGCTGTACTCATATTGTCTGGCTTTCACCCTTGTCTTTTTGCCCTTCACTTAGAGAAGGGCATGCTCCAGATAGCCGCTGCTCCCAGCGAATGAGCAGACAGAACAGACCAGAATCCAAAACAAAGCCTTCACTTGAGCAAGCCCAGCTGATCTTTAAAGTGAGCCTAGCAGAGCCATAACCTATCCACTGCATAACAAGCAACACCAACTTGGTATCAATTGCTACAAAGCATTATTTTGGCCACAGCTCTCCAAACAGCATGATGCCATTTGTATGTTCACATAAAGAGGTCATTGGTCAAATACACACAATTGTTTGATTGAATGCATTTATCCTTTTAAGCAGAGATTGTAGTTGTTACCCAAGTACTATTCCTTTCTCCACTATGATTCTGCCCTCTTCCTATTTTCCCCAAAAATACTTTGCATGGGTTACTAACTTGTGAAATCTCTGTGGAGTGCATTTTGAGATTTGTTCTCACAAGAGCAACAGGGGGTGGAGAAACCTACTGCCTGTGCCTCTTGAGCATTGATACTTGCGGAGTGATGCTGATTGTACATCTGTTCTCTCAGATCTTTGGGAAATCTCTGTGCTCTCTAAAATCTTCTATTTGCTTTCTCCACTATCATTTCATATCATTTTTGAAGGGAAGTTTGATAATAAAACCATCAAATAATTGAGTCTCAAAAATTACTTACCTTTTTGTTATATTTTCTTCATTGACTATATAGAGGTCAAATGTGGGCAGATGAATAAATAGCCAGATTCATGTTTTAAATACATTATTGATGTACTCCTGGAAATGAGGGACGTTTCCATTTAAGATAAAGTCATGCAGTTATAAAACCTTGCTCAAAGAATGGTTAAACTTAAACAATAAATTTCTTTGTTCATCAATTGAAACTGATACTTTGGTAATATGGAGAAAACGGTAAAAAGTTTAAAAAAATTCCTCAACAATGAGCTGACTAGAATATTTAATATGTTAGAAATCTTAGGCATATAAACACTCTAGCATAAAACCAAATAATAGTGAATATTGGATTCAGGAAAGAACAAATTCTGTTTATTTTATTATTAGGATATTGTTTTAGCCTTAAGATCATAAATTATAAGGTAAGTAAATTAAATTTTTAATTATTAAGTTCAAATGCTGAACTATATTATAATTTATTAATATGATGAAATATACATTAACAAAAACTGACACTATGAACATAAATAATACTTTAACTGATGTGTTTATTAGTAAAAATTATTAACCTCATCCAAATATGTTTACTGATATCCTGACTCTTATAGAAACTATGCCAAGAAGTACTTATAATACCTAACTATACAATAAATATCAGTAGTTACTTAAAACTCTATCAACTAAGGAAACTTATAACTCACAATATTAGGATTATAACATTGTTTAATTTAGTCACTTGACTTTATACTTAGTGTCCTAAATGGCACTGGTCATTGTGCTAGTAAAAAGATGACACATTTGACATGAATTTGAATCTGGCCCAAATGAATTTAGATTCTCCAAAACCAAATTACTGTGAATGAAAACCAATGTGCAACCCCATCAATATTAAAAGGTTAGCTATTGATTAAAATTTATAATATTTATCAGAAAAATTAAACATCAGAATCCAGTACATTAGACTTATTCTCAGATATAAGAGGAAATTTTAGAGTATATGAAAAAAGAGTCTTCTTTTTTATTCTTACCTATACTTGAATATTTATTTAGACATGTGTCAATAAGTATGTATTTTACATACTTTGTGGTTCATTTACTATACATGACTTCTGTTTTTACTATGTAGGACTTTAAATGTGAATATTTCCAATAAAATATACTTTAAAACATATGTAACAAATAATTAGTAAATTTTTAATAAAACTTAAAATATTCAGTGGCATACTCATAGTGCTTTTTGTATAATTAAGAAATATAACTCATGATACAGAAAAAGGAAAAAATTGTTTACCATGATTCATGATGTTAGGCCTAAATCCAGAAAAGAAACCCTTTTATTCACTTATTTACATTCTTGTTCTTTCTCAGCACATACAAGCAATATTTAAACCACTATATTTAACCTACTTGAAAAGGTTAATATTCTATTTCTTCTTTAATCACTGCGATAAACTTATTTTATAAAAATGTTATTATACTTGGTTTAGTTAAAACTACTGAGATGAATGATATAACATAAAGTTGATGTATATGATTTGATACAAATCATTTTAACAGAAGTATTGGACGTGTAGTTTATAAACTACCAGAAATATGTAAAAATTGAATAATATGAATCCTAGTTAATTTCTACACCCATTCATTCATTTATTCATTTCCCTCTCACCAATTTCTTATTGAGTGCCAATAATGAGATACACAGTTGTGAAATGAAAAGAGCATCTATACAAAGTCAGATAGATGCTTTCTATTTGAACTTCAATTTGATTAGCTGTAAGCATGGGAAGCCTCACTCTTTGGTTTGAGTTATACCAAAGAATTTAGCAGAGTTCAAGGCATGTGGTAGGCATCTGTGGAAATTTAGTAACTAGTAGTCATTATTATATATTATATTATCTCTTCTGGACTAATGGATTTACTTTTATATGCATACTATGTGTAGAAAGAAAATGGCTTAAATTTGGTAGCCTAGAGTCCTATGGGAATAGAAAGTCATAGGCTTTGGCCTTGGTTGAACTAGTCAGAGAAACCCAAATTGAAGAAACTACTATTAATGCAGAAAAACATACATTTGCCATGAAAGCTGTTAAAACCCTTTGAAATCCTAAGGCACCTTATCTCAGACTCTTCAGATAAGTGTTGAGAAGTATGAGTTTTATGTGTGGAGACTATGGACCATATTCACTGCTCCTGAGTTACACCTCAAACTAAGTGTTTTATGTCAATTATATCTCAATAAAACTGGAAAATATAAAAATATATAAATCAAAAGGATGAAAAGGAAGGAGGAAGGAGAAGAGGAAAAGAAGAAGAAACAAGCTCAGAGAACTTCACCTGTGAGAGGGAATAGTAAAGTTTGCTCCATATTCAACTGGCTGTCTCTGATGGGGCTTCAATCCAACAAATACTTACACTATAAGAAATTACATTTTTGTGCATTGCCTGCAGCCATACTGCTTACAGTGTAGTACCTAAAGGCCTGAAATTAGCTTCTCTTTCATTTATATATGTGATGACAAATATTAACCAGGCATCCATGATGCTAGAAGCAAGAACTTAAATCCAGTCTCCTTCTGCTTTGAAATTCGTACCGGAAATAGTTTAGGCAGCAGAAAGCTTTATTTTCTTATTAATCTTTAAAACTGAGCAGTATCTTTTCATTTAAATGATTCTCATCATCTCTCTTTAAAATATCAGTTCCATATTTGATGCCTATGATGGTTCAATCACCTGGCCAATCGAATCATTTTGCTTTATGTCTGCTGTGGCTTTTAAGTGTGGAAAAGTTCTGGTATTATTTTTGGGAGAGGCTATTTGTTGGAATAAATATCAAACTGTTGCTTTTGCAGGATCAATTTTCTTTATAATTGCTACTGGCATTAACAGTCATCTCTGAAACTGCTCCTAGAAAACTGGCTGATGGATTGGTATGCAGAATAATCAAAAGAGCTACTGGAGATAATGACATTTCTTTATAGGGAATTGCTTGCAGAAGATTTTCCCTTTTAGCAAGATGAGTACCACATATGGTTAGAAAGTTAGGAAAGGGCTTTCCATCCCTTTTGGGCCTAAGGCAAAACTATAACCTCAAATAGGCTTGGTCCCTTGTAAGAAGTTTGCTTTCTTCAGCAATTCTTAGATTAATGGGCATAACAAGAAGAAGGGGATTCTATTGTGTGAAACAGCAGGTCAGCATTTGCTCCTGTTCTGACTGCCTCAAAAAAAAAAAAAAAAGATTTTCTTGCAAACAACACTTAAAACATTTTCTTTTACTAAGTATATTAGTTGGTGTTTTACGAGGCTGCTGTGAAGTAACAGGATTAGAAATTTCTCCTTTTTGTGTGCACTGCCCTCAATTCCTTTTCACACATTCATGTGAGTGCAAAGTGACAGTAAAAATAAATCCATGTTCTTTTTACTATACTAAATGAACTTAAATGAATCCTGACTTAATCTTTTTTCTCACATTATTAACATTGTTTTTTTTTTAGGCATTTCATTTCATTTTTGGGTCAAATTTGATGAAGAAATGTTTCAGGAAAATTAGAAATCACTCAAATAGCAAACCCAAAATTTTTCAAAGACACATATTTGGTTCGTGTTCCTTCTTACCACTTCCAAATGCAAGTTTTTTCTCTGCATTTCTTCTTTCCTATACCTTTTAGGGACCCGTTGCCTGGGCTATCCCTAACATCCATGCTATTTTATCCTTCTTTTTACCTTCCCACAGCAGAGTTAGGATTTTAAAAACGATGTTGGTTTGAGAGGAAAAAACAATAACTAAACACTATAGCCCAATACTATTGCCAATTTTATTCCAATTCTTGTTGTTTCTTTCCTACACACACACACACACACACACACACACATACACTCATACAGAAGAGCCCCAACTAGTCTTCTAGAATGATCCCATTCTATAAAAAATATAATACAAGACACCAAGGTAAGCCACATACCTAATGTAAACATTTCTGGTAGTCAGGTAAAAAAGAAAAACATAAAATTAATTAATTTATTAGTTTTATTTTTTATGTTTATTTATTATTGATACAGAGAGAAACAGAGCATGAGGGGGGAGGGGCAGAGAGAGCGGGAGACACAGAATCTGAAACAGGCTCCAGGCTCTGAGCTGTCAGCACAGAGCCCGACGCAGGGCTTGAACCCACAAACCATGAGATCATGATCTGGGCCAAAGTCAGGAGCTTAACTGACTGTGCCACCCAGGCGCCCCATAATTTAAAAGATATATTATTTAAACCAATTTATTTAAAATATTACCATTTCAACATGTAAGTAATATACAAATATCAATGTGATTTTTGTGATTAATGTGTTTCTTTTTTTTTCCTCGAGTTTTCAAAATCCAGTTGATTTCACACTTGAATTATTGCAGGGCAGGTACGTGGGAAGGGCAGTTCTGGCAGTACTGACTTTGCCAGAGAATTCTGGAGACCAGCCACTCTTGGCCCTGCTCACTTCCTGAGTCCACTGTCCAGTACACCTATACATTCTATGAACTACCTGCTACTATACAATGAATTACTTTTCTACTTAAGTTTTTTTTTTTTTTTTTTTGAGCAGGTAGTTTGCAACCAGAGACCCTGATTGATATGAACTCACATCTCTTTCAAGGGATCCTTTTTATCTGCATACATTTAAACCATCCTTAATAAGCAAAACCATTATTAGTTTGTTCTAAACAAATTGCAGTCAGTCATGCTTATCAAATTAACAGTCTAATTAACTAGATATATTGTTGTATGTATAATATATGGATTGCGCTGAAATGGAATGTTAATGCTGTGTCTTTAACCTTAGTCTTCATTTCCCTACTACGCAGATTTCTTTGGATACTATTGCATAAATATTGCTCTTTTCCACTTCTCTTTTTTATACTTATTTTGAAATAATTTTCCTTTGCATGCAGGATGACAAAGAAAGCACATTTAACCTCCTTTATCCAAGATAGTCTTTACACAATATTGGGGATTTATCTGCAAAATAAGAAACTCTTTTTAGTATACACTTTGTCTAAAATTCTTCAAAGGCAAAACCCTTCTGGACCCTACAAATTTTAGGATAATATCCAAACGCCTTAGATTGAATTCTAAGTCTTATAAATATCAGACCTTTTACCTTTACCTCCAGAATCATTCCTAGGTGCCCTCATTTCAAAAACGACAGTGATACACATTTTTGTGACACATTTTACAAAACAATTTTTTTTGTTTTTGTCACAAGACACACACACTCTCTCTGAGTTAAACATTCCATTTAAAAACAATACCCTTATTGCTACATACCTGCATTAATTATATTGCATTGTAATTTGGCATTCATTTTCATGTCTTTCTCTTGTATACTCTAAAATTTTTCAAAAATAGGCTTAATGAATATTTATTGGATAAATTGAAAGATAAATCGGCAATCACAAGAAAACCCATTTAATAAAGATGTACATATTTGTTTTAAACTTAATTATGATTGATGATAATTGTTCCATTCTGTGATATTTTCTTGAAGATAAACCACTGGCACTCTGAAATTAGACCTGACTCTGAATAATTGTTCTACCACGTAGGAGTCTTATGACTTCAGGGAAGTTATAGGACTTATCTGAGGCAGAGTTCTTTCATCTCTATAATGGAAATATAAGACCCCTTAAAGACTAGAAAGATTGAAGGAGATATAACAAAATAAATGTATAAAATGCTCAATGTGTAGCACACAACTTTTGGTAAACAATCATTAAATTTCATTTTTGTAATTTATGGTATTTGTTTAAAATATTTAATATTTTTATTACTCAGTAAATCTTTATATGCTTCCTGTGCACAAAGCCATAATTGTTAGCAATTGTCTACAAGTCCTACCTTAGTACTTCAACTTTTAGAAATAATATAACTTAAAAATCATTAGAGATTAGCTATCCCTTATTGATAGTACATTAGTATCCAAATGTGGTGTGTGTGTGTGTGTGTGTGTGTGTGTGTGTGTGTGTGTGTGAATGGATGGAGAGTAAAAGCTCTATTTTCAAAATTGAATGAGATTGAGCTCTACATAACAATGTGCTTTTATTTCAGCCTCCTACATTTTGTGAAAAAGGGCAACAATCTCTAAAGTTGTATTATCATTATATGATCTTTTACTAGGGATAGTAAAGCCCAATTTGCTCACTTGTAATACATTTATTTAAGGTTTTTCAAAAATTATTTCTAGGTGGGCACCCAATATCCTTGTTGAAGAGTCTTCCTTGTATGCTTATGGGTATCTTATTTTTATATAAATGAATGTATTTTTCTATCTCACAGGTATGTTGCCTATTATTCATGCACAGATGAATTCACAATAATTTTTCCAATTATGAATTCAGCAATAAGTTCACTCTGAGTCGTTGTTATACATTATGTTGGCTCCTCCATGACACATATCTAGGAAGTTGTCACAAAATCAAATATGATGCTACATTGAATTTACCTAAAGGTATTCTCAAACACAAGAATCCAAAAAGAATATATTTTTAGTCAGTAGTTCTCTTACTTATTTAATAAATTTATAAAATGTATAAAATCATACATGGAAATAGATTTAGCATGTTTAATTTTAAAAATAGAGAATATTTTGGTAATTTAATGGTAAACTGTGCTTGATTATAGTTATGTCAAAATATCCATTCCTTATAAGTATTATGTTTATTTTCACATTATCATTATGTTACACCTCTAATTCTTATTAAATCTTATAAACTGCATTGATTGTTATGTCATTTCAAGAACTAGTCCCTATGAGGTAACATTGCTGAAAAGTAATAAAATAGAAGTAACCAAATACAATGGCAGGTATTGACATTTTGACTGAAGGTAGAAATTTCTATGACAGTACTAATGGAACTCATGACAAACAAGAATCAGAATTCATTTAGCTGAGGAATATTCCATAGTAGGATTAAAGAGAGGGAAACAAATCCATTACATTCATGGACTTCTGAACATGTTATGACATAAAATAATCCCATTGCTTGAAACAGATTCACTTTACTTTTATCTGTTACCTATAAACCCAAAGTCTATTGCTTAGCATTTTGTCATATAGTTAACTTACAGTTGACCTTAAAGCTGCAGAAATATAAGAACTATAGGCACAAAAACTCAGTTTTTCTGCAATCTTTAAATTGAGGATTCACATCTATACTATTATTCTTAATATCATTTTATTGCACACTAAAAATCGTGAATAATACTAGAGAACTCAGAATCATAGTTTTATTGAAAACTATGTAAAAAGATTATGTGAGTTAATTAAAAACCAAACAATGATCTATTCTCTTCTGACCTAAGACACAGAGGCCGTAAATCAGAGCTTTGTCTGATTTGCCAATATTTCTCTCTCCTGTGTTTTCAAATTAAACATTGTTAATGCCCATTCACTCACAAAGCCAACATTTATCAGCCAATTAAAAGGGATTGGTGGAAATACAATAGTAAACAATAAAAGGCTCTTCTCTTTTCTCAGTAAGTATTACTTCCAGTGCCAAAAACTCTAATTAAGTAAATAATTGCCATAATAATAATATGTTTACTAAAAGTTTTCATACTAGAACATAAATAAGGTGCTATAACAGTATAAAACAGAGGAACATGACCTAAGCTTTCCCAAGAAATCACTCCTATACCAAAATATTAAAAACTGTTAAGTTTCCTACATGTTATGTAGGTAAATGGGTATGAAATAAAATAAATATGGAGGAATGCAAATGTAAGGACCTGTGACTGAAGAAGCCAGTTTGGATGGCATACTAGTTACAACCTTGGGAGATACGGTGGGAGAGACAGACAGGGCCTAAGACCCTGCAATGACCTGCCAGCCACATTAATACTGCATATTTTATCTCAAGAGAAATGGGAAGCTACTGAAAGTGTTTTCTTTTCTTTTCTACTTGTTTTTAGTAATGGGAGTTTGACATAGTGAATTTAAATTTTGAAAACATTTTGGCTGTAGAATAGGGGAATAAGGAGAGGAGATTTAGAGGAGACCCATCACTTTCCTACTTTTCACAGATTTATTGACTTTTTATTTGTATTCCTGTTTCCCTAGAACATTTTCTTCCTAAATGTTCTCGGAAGGAAATGTCGCATTGACATAATATTTATCTTTGTATCATCTGTTGATGCTAGACAAGGGGAGCACATATGAATCTATTATCTTCCTGCCAGTATGTAAGAAGTAGATAAATCTGCATTATAGGGGGATGTTATTGATCCCAAGTTACCAAATTCTGTAGAGTCTACATAAGGTTTTCAGATGCTCACATGTACAAGTACTTCAGAGTTGAGGTCATATCTGCAGATTTTACTGCCCTAAATATTCATATATCACCATACAGTTGGTCATGAGAGATGGATTAGTATGCAGAGTAAACATAGGCACTAAACCTTTTAAAATATTTATCGAAATATGATCATCAAATTGGGTTTATGTCACTACATTTCTTGCCTCTCTCCCCCTATAATGGAATTCATTATTTTAAGCTGGGTTGATTTTACTCATTTTACATTTTTCAGTGATACTGCGACCAAAACTACTAAGAAGGCATATCACACTAGAAAATTACTGATTAATTATAGCTAAATATCATCAAGACAAATAAATATTCATTTTTT
>NC_043700.1:87296259-87319815 GCF_006229205.1 Suricata suricatta | reverse complement strand
ACATCAGTACTGAAGAATGTGACTGTATTTGGAAACAAGGTCCTTAAAGAGGTAATTAAATTAAAATAAATCCCATGAGATTGGAGTTAATCCAATATAGCCAGTGTTCACATAAGAATTGGGAGACAGACATGCACACATAGGGAAGATTATGTAAAGACAAGGAGAAGATGGCATTTACACACTCAAGAAGTGTGCGCTGCTGACATTTTGATCTTAGGCTTCTGCCTTTCAAAACTATGAGAAAAAAATTATTTAAGCCATCAGTCTGTGTTACTCTTCCTGACAGCCTTAGCAAACTAATTATAATGTTATATATTTTACAGAAGTATAATCTCAATGAATAAATGCTTATCCTTATTGATAGTTTTATGTATCACACTTAAGGTCTCACACAATGGCTTTTATACAATCTGTTGTAGTACAGATTATAGAGTAAAACAGACTTGAGTTTTACTAATTTTCCACATAATAACTGAATAAACTTTCACATAACATTTATCCTCTTATTATAAGTTCTTTATCTATGTTTTGATGCTAAAAGTAACCTCTTCACCATAAGTATATTATGATTAATAAATGGGGAAGTTCATACAGATTACATAATATAAGATCTAGAGTAATTGTTAGCTAGTATTACTCTACATAGTTGTTGATCAATGAATATTATTTTTAATTTTATAAATAAAGTGTTTAATGTGACCCAACTCACTTTTTTTCTTTATTTATTTTGAGAGAGTGTAAATGGGATAGGGTCAGAGAGAGAGAGAGGGAGAGAGAGGGAGAGAGAGAATTCCAAGCAGGCTCAATGCTGTCAGTGCAGAGCCCAATACAGGGCTCAATCCCATGAACTGTGAGATCATGACCTAAGCCAAAATCACCAGTCAGACGCTTAACTGACTGAGCCACCCAGATGTCTTTCAACTCATTTTTCAAATAAATTCATTTCTATATATTTAACTATTAAAGATTTTTCAGTATTTTATGTCTTAAATTACATATTATGTTAGATTATAATTTTAACATTGGATACCATTTAGCATTAAACAGATTTTTGTCAAAAAGCTCTCACAAGTATGATTTTTTGATAATCAAAATTCATAATAAATTAATTTAAATGATTATATTATAAGTGGTTTAAAATGGACACTCAATCATGTAGAGTGAGTTCATACTTTAGATATTTTTCACATTTAACAAATTGTCATAATGGATGAATCCCACTAAAAACTCCCGTTTTCCAAAATTTTATGAGTTCAGAAAGGATAAACTGTGATTCCAAACTAAATACTAAGCAGATAGAAGATAAGGCAATACAAAGTTACATTTCAGTGGGAAAGTAAGTTTCTGCCTAATTTTTAAACCACTGAATGTTTTTGTATGCCTTAGAAGGGGAACAGAATATAAAGCTTAGGCCTTACGCAGTGTGCTGAATATAGTAAGAAACCCCAATTAACTTGGAAGATAAATGCCTGTATCTTATCAGAGTTGAATAGTTAAAATTACTTTGTTGTAGAAAAATTCTTCAACAAAATGGTTTTCAATGTGCTTCTTCTACAAATTTGGTACTGAGTCAAAGGGGAGAACTCCTTAGATATTTATTCAACATGGTGAATTTTTTAACTCACAATAGTCAGTTGAAATACTTCAAGTGGCAAACTAAGTTATAGGGATCCCATATTGGTAGTATCATTAATCACTCAGCAGTAACAAATGAATTATCCAACAAAAACAAATGTAACCCCAGCTTTAAAAAAAATCCCCTCAGGAAATGCACCAAGGAATATGATCAGTACACAATCAGAAGCCATAAAACACAAAGCAAATAAAAAAGACATAAGACACATGAATTGAAACCAGCAGACATAATAACCAGTGAAAACTATCTAAAGAGAATATTTCAGAGGGTAAACTTTACAGAAAAAATATTTTGTAAGTTTGGATAATTATGCTTAAGGAAATAAAAGTATGGAGGTATAAACAGGGAACTAACCATAAGGAAGAGAGGCATGTAAGTGGTTCAGTCAGATGCTCAATCAACTCTTGATTTGGGCTCAGGTCACCATCTCAGCCAGGATCATGGAATTTATCCCTGATTCAGGCTCCGCGCTAAGTGTGGAGTCCAGATTTAAGATTCTGTCTCCTTCTCTCTCTCAAATAATGTTAATTAAAAATTAATAAAGATGATTAAAAAAACTGAAATTGTGTAAAAAATGAAAAAATATCTAGAAATAAAAGACATAATTGTTGAAAAATTTAAAACTATTAAAAATATCAATAGCCTAATACTCTTGATCAAAGAGTAATTAATGACTCGAAGGACTTCTGAAGGAATATTCTTTTATTTATTTTTAAAATAGTTTTTAAAATTTAAAAAATTTTTAACATGTATTTACTTTTGCGAGACAGAGTGTGAGCAGGGGAGGTACAGAGAGAGAGGGAGTCACGGAATTTGAAGCAGGCTCCATGATCTGAATCGTTGGCACAGAGCTTGCTGCTGCGCTCAAACCCACAGACCACAAGTTTATGACCTGAGCTGAAGTCAGCCACTTAACTGACTGAGCCACCCAGGCAACCCTTGAAGGAATTTTCTAATATATAGCACAAAAAGACAATGATATGAAAGGTTTGTGTGTGTGCATGTGTGTGCACACACGTGCACATATGCACATGTGTGTGACTAAATAAATAAATATAAATAAATAAAAGTTACACCAACAACCAGCATCGCAGGTTGAAGGTGGTTGTTCACACTTAACCCATAACATATGGTTTCAAATTGAATATTTATTGATACATTTAAATAATCTGAATTTTGTTTGTAAACACATTTTACTTGCATTTCAGAACTAAATATATAAATGCATAGTTTTAATATTAGTAACAGTACTTTAAAAGCATGGAAAAGTTGAAAATATATTTAAAGTAATTATAAACCTTGACAAATACTGAAATACAATCTCTACATAACTACTGATCACAGACTATTAGAACAGGTTTTTCCTTTATATTCTCCACATAAACATGAAAAAGAGTTGCGTTCCATTCAAAATATGGAAAAAAATTCTTCTTCACATGCAAAATTAAAAAGCATTGGCATTAAACACAAAATTATTCTTCATGAAATTTGTAAGTTTATAAGGATTGATTGAATTTAGATTCAAAGCAAGTAAAAATCTGACCACATATGTGAAAACTACTTTTTGAAAAGCAAAATTTGGCTCCTTGAGAAAAGAAACATTATTTAGACACATAATTGTTTAATAACCAATAGAAATGTAGCTTTGCTCAATTATGTCCAACTGTTTGTCTGCTTTAGTGTAAGACATTGTGTGAAGCACGGAACATATAAACATAAAACTCGGAAAGTTTTCTTTAAGGAACTTAGACTTAATACTTTAGTTAGCACATTTATATATATATATATATTGCTTAGATTAAAAATACAGGGGCGCCTGGGTGGCTCAGTCAGTTGAGCAGCCGGCTTCAGCTCAGGTCAGATCTCACGTTTGTGGGTTCGAGCCCCGCGTCGGGCTCTGTGCGGACAGCTAGCTCAGAGCCTGGAGCCTGCTTCAGATTCTGTGTCTCCCCCTCTCTCTGCCCCTCCCCCTCTCATGCTCTGTCTCTCTCTGTATCCAAAATAAATAAAACTTAAAAAAAAAATACAAACAGATATACAAGTGAAAATTAGGGAACTTACATTATATGTATAGTGTCACGTAGTTGGAAAGTAAATTGGAATCTAAGTATTCCAAATTAAGAGACCAAGAAAGTATCTTAGACTCTTTCCATGAAAACCCTTGTAAGTAAACAATATTTCTATATAAGTCTTTATCTGGATTTAGAACTATTAGAATGCTTGTGGATTCTGAAAAGAATGGTTTACATCAATAGTAAGAATCCTCTTTCTCTCCACTACACAGCCCATAAATAAATAAATAAATAAATAAATAAATAAATAAATAAATAAATAGTTGAGTACACAGTGGAACCTAAACACTAGGTAAGACTCTATATACTAAGATATGTAAGTTTAAGAATGAACATATATAAAGGTATTAAAATGGGATATGCAAGATTTTTCTTTCTCGTTAAGAAACTGGTAATTGAGCATTCAAATGGGAAATGTCTATACTGGTCTGCTCTGCATTTTTCTGTTATCCTCCACTTTAAAGGCTGAACAAATTTCATTTTTATGCTGTTCATCATTCACAACATATAAACTGAAATTGGCTACATCTTTTGATGTTGCTTTTATTTTCCACAGAAAACTTTTTAGTCTTTGCATATATCAGAAATGCTAAAATTTCAATTTTAATCATTCTTCCCCAAGAAGGTTGCTATCATCAAACACTAAAAATAAGTTTTGACTGTTTTAGTTGATATTCTATGATAATTTTCTTCTGATTGCTTTGCCCTGAGTCTTTGTTTTCTTTATATATCTATCAACCTCTGCCATGCTAGACAACCCAATAGTCAGACTAAATTTAAAGAATCAGCAAGGCAGGAGACTATGCCTCCACACACACACACACACACACACACACACACACACGCACACACACACATGCACACACACATGCACACACACTTTTTTTAAAATCAAATTACATATAAGGTGCTCATAGAATCTGATATATAGGTAACATCTTTTTTGACCATTCATACTGTAATTTTGATGATATTATGTATAATGGTCTCTATTTTCAGACTTCATTGAACCTCTCTAAACACACACAAGCATGAAAGTTTTTTCTTGGAATAAATCAGAATATTGTTGAAACTTCCTAAACTTAATGACTTATTCTTAAATATATATGAAGATGTTCTATACTTTTTAGTGCAAGAAAAATCATTATTTCATATCAAACACAAAAATAAATCTACATTTGACCATTAAACATGAGAGCTATGTTATTTTTCATATAATTTCAATAAAGTGTATACCCCATTTAAACACTGTACACACAACAAAAGGTAGAACATGGAAGCACAGGGATCAGAGGGAAGAATAGACCTTTCATTAAAAGAGGTAGGAAGGATTCAGATGAGAGATGACATTTAAGCTGGATTTTGAAAGATGAATAAGACATGGACAAGCCTGAAAAAAGGAACATTATAACTAGAGCCAGCATTGTGAGAAAAGCTCACTGATTTCAAAGAACAAGGCAATAACTTATTTTGCAGTCTATTCTTTCCTTGAACAGTATCTATAAATTATCACAAAGCTGACTCCTCCTTGTCATTCACTTCTCAGCTTACGTATCTCCGTAACTCCTAACCAAGCAGCATCTTTCTCACAGGCTGGATAAACCTTTATCTCAGCACCCACTTTTATTCAGTTTCTTCTTACAAAGATCACTACCTGCTATGTTAGATAGGGTGGCTGGGAAATCCCTTGAGGAAAAGTGACATTTAAGCAGGGACCTAAAGGAGATGAGGTGATAGCCAGGTAAGGTGATTGAAGAGGAAAGTTGCATCAAAGAAGGCCATACAGGCAAGGGCACATATTTGTTAGGCTTGGCATGCATATGAACACAAAAAGGCCAATTTGGCTCATGTGGCAGAGTGAATGAGGTTGAAAGTCATAGGATATGGAGTTTAAGGTTGGATAATGAAGGGTTTATAAATCATGGGAAGCCGTTTGGCGTATAAATATTATGAGAAGCCATAAGGGGGCCTTTAATAAAAGAACATATTGTTTATGTACATTTTTAAGACAATTTATGGAAAAATGACCCTACAGTGGGCAACATAGTTTCAGCTCACCATACATAATAATTGTATCTATTATACAATCACAAACTTTTGGTAATGGTAAGGAAACTTTTGGTGAAATTATTTACAAAAATGTTCCAGTCATTCATATTCATCCCTATAACAGTTTGAAATCCTGGATGCAGCAGGTGGCAGGATGACCAATGAGCGGATATTACAATGACCCAGGTGAAAGATTATGAAAACTTAGTCTTGTCAGCTCATAGTGAGTGAAGAACTCTTAGTGGTCTTAAGAAGGGTTAATAAGAAGCTTTTCCCAGGGGAATGAATATATTGGATTGTCAACTGTGTTTTCAGTCCTAAAGCCCTGCTCTCTTGATTTGTCATAATAATGGGATGACTCTTGAGACATTATGTTAAGATTAGCAAGATTCAAATAAAGTGACACTTGCCTGATTCCTTGTCCATCTATCACTGGGTTTATCTAACACTTAGCTCCACTTTAGATTTCTATGAGAATTTTTATTTTATTAGACTAATGAAAGCCCATCAGAATAATCCCAACATTAGATGAAAAGGTACCTTTATACTAAAAAATACTGTATTGGAAATACTGCTGACTCTTCATGGAAAGCAGTTGAAATTGCCTGAAATGGCTAATGTGTCTTGGTTCTAGAAAATAATACCAATACCTTTGTAGCCTTTTTAGAGATGAGTCTAGATACAAAACCAGAATATAAATGCAAACTTACTATTTTATTATTAAATAACTCTATATGTTTATAGATTTCTTTGGCTGATTGTCTTTTGTTGTTGTTTATGTTTGAGAGAACACATACAGGGAAGGGGCATAGAAAGGGGGATAGATGATCTGAAGCAGGCTGAGAGTAGTGAGCTTGATGCAGGACTTGAGCTCATGAACCATGAGATCATGACCTGGACCGAAGTCAAACATTCAACCAACTTAGCCAACCAGGTGCCCTTGATTGGCTGTTTTTTAGTTGTTGTTGTTTTGTTCTTTATGTTACTGTAAAAGAGTACCAAGAAACTTGTATTTGAAGTTTCAATATAATAAATGAAATTTCCTCTAGTAAAACAGGTATCCAGTCATCACCATTCAGCTTCAAATAAACTAAAGAAAAACTCTTCAATGCCCAATCTCCACCACTAAGTGAACCACATCAACTTGAAGACATCGAATAGAACCACTTCTAACAAAGCTCATGAACCACTATGGAAATGTCCGTATAGCACTTAGTACTGAATAAAATAAGGAAAGAAGGGACAGTATACAGTTTTTGCATCTTAAGTCACTTGGTATCTTGAGACTTCAATTATGTCATTATTTTAAGAAATTGAAATGAGGTATGGGAGGCAGGACTTGTACAATGTTTGGAGAAAGGACTTCTGCAAATCCAGTCCCCCATACAAGTAACAGAAATGCTCATGTGCTCTAATGACATTGCCCTGAGTAGAACAAACACTGAAAAATGTTTTAAAAAGTTTTGTAAAAGTAGCTGAAGATTTTAAGATGCCTCTCATAGTAACTGCTAGGACAACTGAACATGAAAATCAGCAGAGACAGAGAAGATTTAAACTACATATGTAACAAGACTAACCTAATGAACACATATGTAGACCATATAACCAACAACTGCAGAACTCATACTCTTTCTAAGTGAACACACAACCTTTAGCAAACTGACCATATGCTGGACCATAAAACAAGTCTCAATCGATTTCAAGTGATGAAATTAACACAGAGTCTGATCTGTGATCACAGAGAAATGAGGCAGAAAGTCAATCCCAGAAAGGTGACTAGATAATTGCAAAGAGTTTACAACTTAATACATACTAAGAAACCAATGAGCTACAGAAGAAACCACAATTGAAATCAGATAGTACTTTGAGCTAAATGATTTATGGAAATACAACAAACAGCTATAAAGCAAGCTAAAACTGTGCTTAGGGAGAAAAGCTGTCACAATTGCAGAGTCTGCAAAACAAGAGTATATTTGATTGAATCTCCTCCAAAATTATGTTGAAGTCCTAACACTCAGTAACAGTAAATGTGACATTATTTGGAAATAAAGTCTTTGCAGGTTAAGATGAGGTCATATGGGATTAGTGCTAATCATAATCTCATCTTCCAATATGCCTAATTGTCTTTTAAGGAGAGAGAGATTTGAAGACACAGAGAGGAGACATGGAAAAAGGCGATGTGACAACATGGGCGGTATTGAAGGGACAGAGCTACAAGTCAAGGAACTCTAAGAATTGCCAGCAACTCTCAGAGGCAACTATGAAGAGGCAGAGAAAAATTGTTCCTTATAGTCACAGGAGAGAGCATGGTCCTGTAGACAGTGTGAATTTGCAGTTTAGAGCTGTGGAACTGTGAGATAATAAATTTCTGTTGTTTTACACCAAAAAAGGTCAAAATTATTATTTTTCAGACATCTGGAAATTAAGATTTGCAACTGTCTAATGATTACTGATTTTTATATAAAAATTTTAAGGTTTATTTATTTATTTAACTTTTTTAAATGTTTATTTTTGAGAGAGAGAGAGAGAGAGAGAGAAAGAGAGAGAATGAGTGGGGGAGAGGCAGAGAAAGAGGGAGACACAAAATCTGAAGCAGACTCCAGGTTCCGAGCTGTCAACAGAGAGCCTGGCGTGGGGCTTGAATCCAGGAGCCATGAGATCATGACCTGAACCAAAGTCAGATGCTTAACTGAGTGAGCCACCAAGGCACCCCTGTTTATTTATTTTTGAGAGAGGGACAGAACACAAGCAGGGGAGGGTCAGAGACAGAGAGGGAGACAGAATCTGAAACAGGCTTCAGGCTCTGAGCTGTCAGAGCAGAGCCTGACATGGGGCTCAAACTCAGGAACAGTAAGATCATGACCTGAGCTGAAGTTGGATGCTTAACAGACAGAGCCACCCAGGTGCCCTATGATTTTTTTTTTTTAATGGCTAACTAAATCTGTCTCAGAACAGTGAACTTTTTTGGTAACTTACTTTACCTTATTGCCAAACCCATTTTCTCCATTCTATACTGTTCTAATAAAACCCTTACAATCCCAGTAACTCTGAAAAATAACAGTGGAACAGCCAATGAAGTGGGCAGAATGGACTAAAAACCTCTACAAAAAGCCCATTACTAGTGAACTTTTACTATTTCACATATCTGTTGGCTCCACAGAAACATCCTATTTGCAAGCTTGTCAGTATTTGACCGGCCTTAGATCTCCTTTAGTTGGAAAAGCTTTAACCCTAGGGCTTTTGTCAAAAATGATGAGTAAATTCATTCAAAACACATCGACCTGTGGTGGCAAAACTAGTTGTAAAAAAAAGAGATGGGCAAAAACCCATAAATGAGGATATGATGAATCAGGGGTCCCTCAGGGAATTTCAAAATCTCCAGCATTCTTGGGAAATGAGGAGGCCACAAGTGTGTGTAGGTCTGTGAGCTGTTGAGGAAAGAGTTGAGGAGGCCTGACAGTTCTATTTCTGGCTGAGGTTCAGATCTCGGCAAGAACTAAAGGCTGAGACAGTCTTAAACTACTAGAGGGAGCACATACATGTGTAGCTCCACCTTAAAGGCGAAATGGAAGATTCTTGGTTCACATACGCAAGTATGAGCAGTGATTTGAATGACCATACAAGGCAAGTACACTTTAGAAAATTAGTCCATGAATGTCACTAAACAAGCAAATATTGACACCAGCAAATGATTATTGTATAAGTTATTTGAGGCTACAAGTGTTTTAAAGTAGATTTTAACAAGAAAAAATTTGTAGTTAGGTTAGATGAGTAGATATCAAAAAAGAGAAAACAGGAAAAGGAATGTGCTATCTTGAAAGCCAATTAGAAGAAAAGGGTAACCAGGAGAAGGGAAAAGAGTTTTTGAATATGGCAAATTCATCTGATAAGTCAGAAATGAAGGAGTAGGAGATGAGGTCAGAAAAGGGAAACTGATGGCCTGGAAATCCCAAACTTCTTAACATGACTGGAGTTTCATTAAAGAACATAACAGTAATAGTGAGGCTTCACTGGGATGTGCACTAATTGAATTGATATTAAGACCTCTTTATAAATAATATGTATACATATAAACTCATTTAATCCCTACAATAGATTTCTTTAGAGTTTCATACATCAAATGATTTTCTTTTAATTTTTTTAATGTTTATTTATTTTTGAGAGGGAGAAGGAGAAAGACACGGAGAGAGAGAGAGACAGAGAGAGAGAGAGATAGAGAGGGAGAGAGACAGAGAGAGAGAGAGAGAGAGAGAGAGAGAGAGTGAGTGAACAAGTGCAAGTGGGGAAATGGCAGAGATAGAGGGAGAGAAAGAGAATCCCAAACAAGCTTAGGCACTGTCAGCACTGGATGCTGGGCTCAAACTCAGAAACCACAAGATCATGACCTGAGCCACGTTCAGATGCTTAACCGACTGAGCTACCCAGGCACCCCGAAACCAAGTTGATTTTTAAAGATGATTTCTTTAATTATATAGAAGTATACCCAACTACACAGTACCTCTAGTTCTACAGTGTCTCTAGTTCCAAGAAAATTATACAGAGATTTACAAAGGAAATTAGTTACATAAGCATTGGAGAGCTTAAAGCATAAAAAGTTATAAACTAGATTATCACAGAGATAATAATTAGAGAAAACAACCACTGGCAGGACTGTAAGAACAAAGGAAATAGGCTAGATTATCAGACCTTGGAAGAGACTATAGAGTTGGTATTCAGAATACTGAGGAGGGGGCTTTGCAAATTGGCCCAGTAACACTGGCATAATTAAGCTTGTTCTGGGAATGAGGAAAGAAGGAAGAGGCTGGAACTATTGTTTTCTGTGGAAATGAAGGGCAGTTTCACCCTCTTGAAAGACAATAGCTTAATAATCTGTACAATATGCAAGTACGAAGCTTAATATAATTTATATAATAAAGCATTACTAATTAATGAATAAAATATGTCATAACCATCTATATTGTAAATCCTTTGTTTGCTAGAACTTTGTGTTTTAATTTTCATGAAACACATATCAGGTGAAATCGCCTTATTCATTAAAACATAGAATTCCAGGTCAGAGATCTTTAATTTTCATTAGGCATGGGTATATAAATAATAAAAGTTACACTTATGGCAATTATTGTAGAAATTTTAGTAAGCACCCATTTACCCAAAAGTAATCAGAAAATTGGGTCTTTTGGTTAATTGAACATTCTTGTTAATTGACATTTGTCAAATATATCATACATGGATTAACAGTGTTCAGAGAACTAGAATAAAATAGCATGCACTTGACATCAGAATTATAACTCTAAAGCTCTTCCTAGATGTATAATTTTGACTCCCTTCAGAATATACAAGTATTCAAACATTACTTAAGGTATGTCATTGATTCAAATTAATCAACAAATAATTATAGTTGTAGTATTAGGTGAAACTAATAAAACTGAATTATTATTGATTCTTGGACACAGCTTGGAGTTTAATTATAGGAGTAAATCTCTACAGTAAAATTAAACTAAAGTACATGATATTATGAGTTGAAAAATAATTCTATATTTTTAGTTTTTGTTTTCCTGCATTAATGGATGTATGCCCTATTATATTTTAACATAATGATAGGGATCTACATCACCAAGATGCCTTTTTTAATATAACTATCATTTTTATCTATATCTACATGCTTTTAGTATTCTATTTTTATCTGTCCTTTGAATTTATCTGCTAACAATCCTTTGGAGTGTAATGGAAATGAAGAAGCAAGAGTTTCATATTTTCCTATAAAATTATTTTTATAGTAAACTAGTTAAAGAGAGAACATTTCAGTTATTCTGGTTTTCATATTTCATCTTTTTATTTTTTCTGTTTTTTATTGGTTTTCACTAATTACAACTAGTTTAGAGATTTTTAATTATTCTTCCAACATAATCACAATGCTAGAAAAATGTTTTATACATTTTAATTCTCACTGGGAAAAAAAATGACCCTTTCCTGATGGGACCTATCAAAACCTGCTATGTTAACCACAATTTCAACTGGTATAGTAGAAAAAGTTGAAAAGGTAGAAAAGAGTAGAAAAGGTTGCCTTCTAGCCTTATAGACCACAATCAGACTTATTATTGGTTAACTACTGCTTGCACTGTAACACCACTGAATGAATTTTGAAATCAATAAGGTTAGAATTAGCATCAATAATGCCCATTGATTTATTTTATTAAAAAATTAACAGCTTTATTGAGGTAAATTTGGCATACAATAAATAGCATATTTAAAGCTATAATTTGATAAGCTTTGACACATATATAAACCTGTGGAACTATGAAACAATCATGATAATAAACACACCCTAAAGTTTCCCTAAGATCTTTGTCAATCCCTTCCTCCTATATTTCACAGCAGTTTTCTAGTCTCAGGCAACCTATGATCTGCTTTCTGTCACCATATATTAAGTTGGATTTTCTAGAATTTTATATAAATATAATCATTTAATATGTACTTTTATTCATGTAACATTTTAAATTCAGAATAATTATTTTGAAATGCATTCATACTGTTACATATCAATGTTTAATTCATTTTTATGGCTAACTAGTATTCCATTATATGAACATACCACAATTTATCAATTTACTCGCTATGGACAAGTTTCTAGGTTTTGCCTATTGTAACATAAAAATAACTATGAAAATTCATGTGCACGTTTCCATGAAAATTTGCTTTCACAACTTTTGGCAGAGGAATGTCTAGGTGAAATAATGGGTATTTGAGGAGTTTTTAAGGAACTGCTAAATTATTTTCAAAGCGGTTTTTCTATTTTTATTCCTAGGAGCAACTTATGAGAGTTCCAGTTGCTCAAAATCATCTCCAACATTTGATATGATCAGATGTTTCAATTTTATATATTCTAATAGATATGCCATGATATTTAATTATAGATTTAACTTCCACTACCCTAATATTTGAAAATATGTCAGTCATTTGTAATTTTACACTAAAATATTGTTTATAGTCTTTTTAAAATTCTCTTGTTTCTTTTCTGACTGTTGAATTGCAAGAGTTCCTTCAATATGCTAGACTCTAGTCCTTTGCTAGATATGTGATTTGCAAATATTTCCTCTAAATTTAAGCCTTGTCTTTTGATTCATTCAACAGTATTTTTTTAAAAAGCTGAAGTACCTAATTTTTATTGATAAAGTCCAGTATATCTTATCCAAAACACTTCTGAAAAAATTCAACAGATGTCTACAAAATATTACATGCAACTATGGTACCATTTCAAAATGTAAAATAATTTTATCTTTTATTTATTTGAATTCTAATTCTACATAAAATTTATTATTATCATCAACATCATCATCATCATCATCACCAACATGATCAGTTTAAAGAGGCCTCCAGTCTCACAAGAATTATTAGAAATGGGCAAAATGTCATTACTTTTCTGTTGAGGCCAGTTTCCTTTTGTATTACCAATGTGCACACATTTTTCACACTTTCCACTAGCAATTTTCCAGAAAAAAATTGGAATGTTTTATTTCTGAAAGAAAGTGACACAATAAGTGAAAATATTTATGTCTCTCCAGTATTCATGTCCAGAATATTCTCCTTTAGTACATTGGTAGATTGCATTATTGCTCTCAATTCATCACTTTTTAGCTGTATTCAAAAAATTTTTTTCCAGGTCACTTTGTGGCGATTGAGAGTATCCCTGACCCCGCTAATGTTGAGTGTGGCCAAATGACTTGCTTTAGTGGATGGAATATTAGTGAATGTGCCATCAACAAGGCATGGGTGCTCTGGCTTCCCTTTTGTCTTTCTGTAGGCACCGTGAGCCGAGCATGCCTCCTGCAGCTGTAGTCCCTTCCGTCTGAACCTCAGAACGGACCAGCAGTGTGGGCCGGACCCTGACCTGAAGCTTGAGGATGACCCAGTTGATTCACAGCACACATTAAGGCAAAAGCTGCTCCTGACGTCCACAGAACAAAGAGTAAGAAAATACTTATGTGTTCCTTGAAGCCTCTGAGTTATGAAGAATTATTGTAGCAATAGCCAACTACTATATTAATATACATAAATATGTGGATGATGGGGTCTTAATCTACATTTTGCCCTTTTTTTATGAAGTTATCACTCCTCCTTTCTAAAGAAGTACCATCTTAGAAACAGAAAAATTATATCTTCATTTCAAAGAAGAAATTAAGTTACCAAAAGGACTTCTGTAGATAAATTCTCAAGTATATTTTTGAAAGAAAATAGAGAAACAAATAGTTTAGAGTAATAAGGACAATGATATCAGTTGGCTAACATTTCTTGAACTTTATATTCATAGGTAGTTGATGACAAATGCCTTACAGATATTACATCTTTTAAGGCTCATTAACAGTCCCTTGAAAAACGGCATTAACAAGATTATATAAAGCAGTGTTTCTGAAAGCACTGTCCTCAACCAACAGGATTCACTTTATTTGGAAGCATGTTAGAAATGCAATTTTTGGGACCCTCCGAGAGCTACTAAATCACAAAATCTGAGAGTGAATCATGGGAATCTGTATGAACAACCTTCCAGGCTATCTAATGTACACTCAAGTTTGAGAACTGCTAAAGATAGAGGAAGGTAGTGGGAGATACAGACATTAAGTAATTTATACAATATAACTACTTGATATTTGTTTAGGATTTTAACCATATATTCCTACTTTAGAGCCTTAATTATTTACAAGGTACGGTATACATATAACTTCATTTAATACTTAGCAAACCTACAAATTAGATACTGTCATTCAAATTTTAATAGATGAGGAAACTGAGCTTCTGAGTTAGTAGGGAATAAGTTGTGAGCTAGTATCTCTAAGTATATCTATCCAACTCCAAAGGCAATATTTTACTCTTATGCAAAAACTCATTCATAACAAATTGAAAATAAGCAGGGGGTCAAGAAGCCCATTAAATAGAAAATAGAAGACTAACTGTGCTGCACAGTGTCAGTGAGCTGGGTCTTATACAGATAAGTAAAGAATTAGAAGACCTTCAATTTATGAAACACTTCTACAGAAGCTGTTCTGCAGACAGCTTTGTTTTAAGTTACTTTGAGATAAATCTATTAATAAAAAGCACACATAGTTAATGCTCCTTACATATTAAAGTGATTTTCAACTTAGTCTTTTGAAATGTTCTAAAATACTGGTCAATGGACCTGGTTTTTGTTGTTGTTGTTGTTGTTGTTGTTGTTGTTGTTGTTTAGCAAGTAGGAAATTTTGTTTGGGCCACAGACAGTGGGTTTTGTGTTTGGTTAGGAACTTTTTGGTTTCTGTTTGTTTGTGTTTGGTTTTTGGAAGAGCTTAAGTCTAAACTTAAAATGTAGGAGAGGTTATACAAAAAAATCTGTATATCTAGCTTCTTCTACCAAATCAGTTCCAGCAACACTAGAACCATAGGTAGAGCTGCCTCTAACATAGCCCTGTCTTGTTAGTAAATGCCATGTGAGTACCTGCTGAATGTACAGGCTGTGGTCAACATCCTTGACTTCAGTCCTTGCTTTACCTTGTACTAGGCTGTGTGAGCTGGGGTGCGTTCCACATTCACCTCATGTAAAAATAAAAGTAATAATAGATTCTGCATTCATTTATGAGAAATTAATGACAGTGAATGAGAAGTGTTCAGATTAGTTCTTGGCAACTACTAAGTGCTCAATAAAAGTTAGCTATTATTTTTTATCTTTTTTTTTCAATAGGAAAAAACAATTCCAGTATATTCATGATGTCGGGAACAGGCTTGTCAGTCAATGGACTGGACATTCCCAATTAAATCAAAATAGATGGTATGTAGAAGTAAGTATAATTATATCAAGACTTAGTAAAAGAACTTTTAAAAAAATGAGCAGGGTACAGGGAACCTCCAAGGAATAGTGGATACTGTCACCCATCCTAGGTCAGAAAGGCAAAATAGGAATTGCTACCAGCTTCCTAAAGAAAGGAGACGTTTGCATTGAGAGGGATGACTTCAAAAGAGTGATGGCGTTGGACTGCAGGAAGCAGGTGGCTTGAGAAGATAAGTAAGGGAAGCACACAAAATAGATCCTGAGATCTCCCTTCTTTCTTCCTATTCTTATGACTGAACTCAACTAAAAGCCAAAGGAGTAAGGAGCTGGCTAATATAGTCTGTGCAGTCAGTCTCCAGATGGAGAGACAACCGGGTGAGGATTAATTAAATAGTTCAAGCGTATTAGTTAGAAGATTGTCTAGCATATGATAACCATGAGGTAATACTAGATGATTATTAATGCCTTATTTTCTAAAGCCTCATGGCTTCTTCAAAAGCATTATATATTTCTGCTTCTTGCCTTTTACTTGCTTTTTTCTTAAATCGCCATACGCCAAATCCTTCAGAAAGTTGATCTGAGTAGTTAAGTGAATTTTCATTCAGAACACATAGATTTCAATTTCTGTTATCTTAAAGGTAATAGAAAGCCACCTTATAGCTGATAAACTTTGAATGTTCCAATGATCTTGGTATTGGTAATTGGGGTCATTTGATATAAACAAGAGGCTTGCAGCTCAAAAACACCTCAGTGTGGCTCTGCAGATAAGACTCTAGAAGGCACTTTGTGAGAGAACTACCATCTCTTTGAGTGGCTATATACTATGTAAAACTGTGTGTTCCTTTTTTTTTGTACAGGAGTGCCATTAAAAGATACAGTCACAAGAGAAAAGGCCTCCATATGCTGACATAGGGGTCTCTGCCTCCATTCAGCTGCACACCTTCTCGGTGAATGCTCAGGGAGCTAAGCCAACACACAGCAGTTTCAATTAGCAATTCAATTTTTCCCACTTAAATATGGATAGGCACAAAATATTAACAGACATCTGAAGAAAATCTAACATGAAGGACAAACCAAAAGGAAAAGAAAAAGAAAAATAATTGATTTGGATATAATAAACAAAAAACTATAGCAGAAGAGAATACTAATTAAAAAGCAATTAACATCTTCAGAGAAATAAGAGATCTCTGATGCATGAAACAAAATAGCCCAGACAAGTTGAAACAGAAAATTTTAATTGCAACCGAGGTCAAGGGCAAATTTTTCTAATGAAAAACAAGAAAGAAAGAAGACGGAGGAGGAAAAGGGAGAGGAGAAGGAGAAGGAGGAAAAGGAGAAGAAAAGAAGAAAAGGAGAAGAAAAGTAAAATATTATTTGTAAATTTAATAGATTAAGTCCTTGAGAATGATTCCTGTAAGCATCCCTTTGAATTCTAGCTACTAGGTTTATCATTCAGGCAGTAGTGTAGAAAACAAGGATGATGTGTTGTATTTTTGTTACTAAGTCAGTAGTTTGCAAAGAAGAAAAGAAGGAAGGAATAAGAGGTCAAGACTTTGTTTATTTTGATAATTACAATTGAACCAGTGGACAATTTTTCCTGGCTTTTATACTTATTTGTTTGTTTGTTTGTTTGTTTATACAAGGTAGGTGTGCTTTCTTTTGTATGTCTTGAACATTTTCTCCCATTTGTAAGATAAAGTAGACATCTGATCTTAATAGTTCCAGGGCAAACTATAAGCTTTATTTTCACACTTTAAATACATTAACATCTTCATCTAGTTTCTCAATTATAAATAATTAATTATATGGAAAAATGGAGTTTGAAGTATCTTGAATATCCAATAAACTGAATAACATCAGTAGACAGATATGTGGAGATTAAAAAAAATGTTGAGCATACAGGAAGAAATAATCTGGGGAAGTTCCCTAGCAAACTTATATTTCACCGCTAAGTATCATTTTTTACTAAGTAAAAAAATATAAAATCATTTTAAGTAGTATAATTTTTATTCAGAAAATGAAGTTTATAGGGTTTGAGAGCTAAATATGAACTTAGAAGGCACTTTTTCCTACTCTCGGAAAACTAAATTTCATGGAAGGTAAATTACTTCCTAGGATCCTATATCTTCTAATGACAGATCCAAATGCAATCCAAATTCTTATGTAGTCCTAACTCTGTAGATGTCCTAAGTTGTCAGGACTTTTAAATAGCACCTTCTATTTTTTTTTTTATTTTTTTACATTTATTTATTTTTGAAAGACAAAGAGAAACATAGTGTGGACAGGGGAGCGCCAGAGAGAGAAAGAGACACAGAATCTGAAGCAGGCTCCAGGCTCTGAGCTAGCAGTCTGCACAGAGCCTGATGTGGGGCTCAAAGCCACGAACCATGAGATCATGACTTGAGCTGAAGTCGGACGCTCAACCAACTGAGCCACCCAGGCGCCCCAATACCTTCTATTTGAAAAACTGAAATGAAACCATGTCATCAGCAGAACTGCATTAAAATTTCCCCTGCCATATTCATGATGATGTAACACTGGGGAAATAATATTTTAGTTTTTCACGTATAAAATTGGAATCTTGATTTTATCAAATTTTATGTTTTATTTATTTCTCAGATTGTTTTCTTAGAGTACAATTTGAAAGTTCTTTGTTTACCGTAAAGTGTTATACATATTCCATTTTGTTTTGTTCCTTTATGATCCATACTTTCATTTGTTGGAAGTTATCTAAACTCACCGGTAGAATGAAAATTCCTGGTGAGGGTATGGCAAGTTTGCACGGTCTCTTGCCCCCAGACAGCTTCCAAAATCTACCCATTTGACACTTTCATTTCTGCTTGGGCACCAACCTCAGAGTGCTTTGCTGAATTGTGTCAGGAGCAGCCTGTCCCCCTGCCCTGTCCCTGAGGCATGTTTGCACCTGGTCAGGGGATAGATGAGTAAAATAAATACACCCTAATGCAACATATAATTTTCCCCTAAGCAGTTAACTGATAACTGACTACCTTCTGGGCCTTTGTAAATGTCATGACTGCAATGAAATGTATCAATCATCTTTGGGACTGTGAGAATAGGCATTATGTCTCCCGAGAATCCTGTTTTTCAGGGAACTTTCTCTTAGAGTTATAAGCAGATTAATGACCCTTACTCATAAAAAACTGACCTTTATGAAACAATGCTGTTTGCCTGCTGGTTAAAGGTCACTTCTTTAAGGCTAGATCTGAGGTAAAAAAAAATACCTATGACAACATGAGTAGCTAAGTTTTTTATGACAATCATTACTACCAGAATTGTAACTTGTGCAGAACCCATGTCCTGGAAAATTGTAAAAATTATCTATGAGAAATCATTTACTGCTTTTTCTGGTCCTTGTACCTTTCACCATAAATAAAGCTAGAGAATCAGACAGAGCAGGGATACCTGCCTGGTGATCAGAAAGAAACTCAAGGCTCTCTCACTCTCTCTCGCTGACACCATCCATTCTTCAGGGAACCCTGGACCTGCTGGAGCTGGACTTTGGCATTCATTCAATGACCATTATCAGGACTTGTGTTAAATAGTATGAATATAGAACTAAATTATTCACTGAACTTTCAATCTACTAAGTATAAACTAACACATAACTGTGAATGTGATATTAAATCCTGGAGCCATTACAGAAGTAGACAAATGGTTTAGTTGTAAAAAAAAAAAAAGTGATAAATTGTGTCTCTGGGATCCAAGAGAAACTTCACAGAGAAGGTTAGATGAACTTACTGCTGAAAAAAAATAGATCTTATCTTTAGTCATAAGGTGGTTTGGAGACTGATGATGGCAGAAAGGGAGTGGGGGTTGTAGTGATGAGGAACACATCAAACAGAGAGATTATTCTTAACAGAAACAAACTTTATGAACTGCAAGAATTTTAATACTTGATGGTGATATCTGAGGAGAACTTCAGTAAGATTTGATGTATACACACAAACACTTACACACACACATGCATGCATACAATAGAATACCACCTGGCAATTCAAAATAATAAAATCTTGGCATTTGTAACAATGTGGATGAAACTGGAGGGTACTATGTTAAGAAAAATAAGTCAGTCAGAGAAAGATATATCCTACACGATTTCACTCATATGTGGAATTTAAGGAACTTAAGAGATGATGACTAAGGAAGGGAAGGGGAAAAAAAGATAAAAACAGAGGTAGGCAAAGGATAAGAGACTCTTAAACACAGAGAACAAACTGAGGGTTGATGGGGGTGTGGTAGATGAGTGACAGGCATTGAGGAGGTTACTCTTTGGTATGCACACTGGGTGTCATATGTAAGGGATGAACCAGTGGGTTCTATTCCTGAAGCCAAGATTATACTGTATGTTAACTAACTTGAGAATTAAAAAAAATAATCAATTAATTTGAAAATAAGAAAGTGATATCCATAAACAAAACTTGAGAAAGAGAATTATCATCTATACTCTGGTGAGTGACTTTCATGCAAATTGTGATATAATTCCTTAGGATTGGGAATACTGGGAAATGGAGAATCTAGTAGGGAGAAGTAGAAGAACATGGGAATGTTAATTAGATAGTTGTAGATGTGGATATATCTAGGAAAAAAAAAAAACGCAATGTTTTGACAGAGAAATCACCCAGGTTTCACATGTATAATGAGAAGAGTGGCAGTAATAAAATTCCACTTGGCTCTAAAAAATATAAATAATAGAACATTCTGGTAACACTAAGTCCAAATACCACAGATAGAGTCTAAATTTCACTCAAACTTTCCAAATGTACCATAAAAAGTAATGCACTTCCCATTTACGTTTGCTGAATCTGTAAGTAACTCTGATATTTTTCTTCACTTTATCTTTATAGAAAAGTTACTTCAGAGCAACAAGGTCCAAAAGTACATACTGAAAGCAGAAAACATTAGATTTTTACTTGCTGTACACATTCAGATTTCTTTTGTATGTGAAAATGTTGCCAAGAGTCCCTGAAATATTCTCAATAATCATAACATATTCACTTAAAAGTAAAACATTCTTGGTCATGAATAATTACTAATTATTTAACCCTACTCTTCCAAAAACCAAATACTTTGACTCATTTGTATTTTATTCTAATGGATTGCATTATTCATATGATTGAGTGAGTGAGTAAGCAATAGAAAAGCATAATAAGGTACAGGAATTCTCGAGAGTCATGGTCACTCATTCACTTAGATATTTGATGTTTCCCTGGGTAAGAGTCAGGGTAATAATCAAGAAGCTGTCTCCAAATGTACCTTTTTTACCCAGTGGAACAAGCCATGTTAGATTTGTTGCTCTGCATCATTGCTGTAGAACCTTTAAAACTTTATAACCTGATATGAATTTTAGTGTACTCACAATAAGGACAGAAGTGCCAAATACCTGAATCTAATTCAATGGTCAGATTATGTGTTTGAGTGTCTGCATGGAGTAATTTAAACCACAGTAATCATAACACCATATGTCTATTTTACAAAAGTTGTTTTAATAAGATTTTTAAGTCTTTTAAACACAGCTTCCTCTGTGGGCGTGTATGTCTCCCAGTAGAGAAGAATACCTAGCATAATGAAAACAGCATCCAATTAAGCAACACTCATGAGTAGTGTGTTTCCTTTAAAGGAATATCAAGAAAAAAATACAAGCTATTTTAATGTTGTATTTCCTAAATGTCACAATATAATGAAAAATTTTGTGATAGTAAGGTTATTTTCACATTCAAGCATAATTTTTAAATTATTACCCTATAATTCTACATAGAACTTTTGTGTTCCAGATGTCTGGAGATTTAAATGTCACCTACAAGATCAATTGTGATTATGATTATTCCATTTCATACTGCCAATTTTTATCAGTTTTGCATATTAAAAGAATAATTTTCAACTATTTTAAATATGAAATCTTTGATTTGATATCAACCTAACAAATATACCTGATTGTACATGATGTGTTTAATTGGTTTGATGAATATTTATATTGGTTTAAGTTTGCTCATTGGATATTTTAAAAAGTAAACCTTTTTCCTTTTTTTATCCACTGTCTTAAAATGCACCTTAATCTGTGCCAACAATATAAAATGAGTTAATCAACCACTCTTATAATGCTAGACCAGGAAAGATTTTTATCTTAAGTGTGAAATTCAAAATAACAAACCTGAAAATGTACCAAAATATTTCACTTCAGTTTGCATGTGAAACTGAAGCTAAGACAAATCGAAGATACACATCTTTCCATTAGGATAATGTTCCTCCCCGGAAAATATGTCATGATGATAAACCAGATATTAATCAATAAATTATATGCGATACACTCTTAGTCATTATATAGGTCATGTGTACATATAAAATATGTTTATGCAAGGGGGTATAAATTGGCAAGAAATATTGCACTGGTTATTTCTTTAAGTCCTGTTATTGATGATCTAAATTCGGAGGGAGAAAAGGCACTCATCTTATGTTGCTATCCTTATGTAGTTTCCCATAAAATACTATGAGTATCTCCTCTAAGAGAGAGTAGTTACAATCTACTTTTTAATTTGAGTATAACAGATCAGAATACTGTTTGCCATGAATGGACTAGAGGAGTATTTTTATATAGCTTAGTCAAAGACTGCCAAACTAAATAAGGTAAATTAACTGATACATAATAATGATAGGTAAGCATTACTCATAATTCAGACACATTGGAGTAAAAAGTAGACCTGTAAAAGACATACCTAGTTCTAATGGAGCCATGATAGGAAAAGGGCCACTGAGG
Source organism: Suricata suricatta (assembly GCF_006229205.1). NCBI lineage: Eukaryota > Metazoa > Chordata > Mammalia > Carnivora > Herpestidae > Suricata > Suricata suricatta. The sequence continues at coordinate 87,297,487 of NC_043700.1, read as the reverse complement.
GAGGGAGATCATAGTAGTTCTATTCTGATAAATAGCTGTCTCTAGATTAAAAAAAAGAAAGAAAGAAAGAAAGAAAAGAAAAAAACCTAGTCCTTCCACAACTACCACCCTGAATATGTGAAAAGATTGGCTCAGAGTAATCATATTTGTGTCATGAAGGAAAGTAGATACCTTTCCAAGAACAGTTAGTGACAATTTTCCTGCTAAAAAACATATGCCAGTACTATTCAGTTTTGATTTAGTAGAGTAGTGATCTCCATTTGGGTAGAAATTTGGCATAAGCATGGAATGTTTTTCTGTCCAGCCTGGCTATAACAGATACTTACGATATTAGTATTTTCACCAAAATAGTTTACAGTTTTCTGACAGACACATTTTAGAGAGGGGAAGACACGGAATCTGAAACAGGCTCTGAAATGGATGCTTTGTTTGTGAAATCCTCAGGAACTCTGACTACTTCTATTGTGTTACTTAGTTGTTCGGTAACTCAATTCTTGGGAGTAATTCATGGTTTAAAATGGCTGTTCCAGGTCCAGCATATTCTCTGTGGGAAGAAAGAAGATACAAATAACAAGAAACAAGAATCTTTCATCTTTAAAGAAAGTCTACAGAAGCAACTGCGGGACATTTTATTACAATTCATTGGCCACACCTAAGTGTCAATGAGGCTGTGTCAATACAGTATGAAAAGTAAAAGGATTAAAAAGAAAATTGTTGTACACACTTAATGAACATTGCTATAATTCTACATCAATTGTGTAGTTTATGTTTCTCTACATTGACAAGAAAAATATGTGACAATAACCCATGAGCCATCTGCACTTCATCATAATCATTTAATGTTTTTCTTTTTTTTAAATTTTTTAACTTTTATTTTTGAGAGATGGAGCATGAGTGGGGGAGGGGCAGAGAGACAGGGAGACAGCATCTGAAGCAGGCTCCAGGCTCTGAGCTGTCAGCACAGCTGGAAAACAAGATCATGACCTGAGCTGAAGTTGGTCGCCCAACCGGCTGAGCCACCCAGGTGACCCTTCATTTTTTTCCTTTTTACAAATTTTTTTATAGTTAATTTATTTTTGAAACAGAGAGAGACAAAGCATGAGTTGGGTAGGGGCAGAGAGAGGGGAAGACACAGAATCTTAAACAGGCTCCAGGATCTGAGCTTTCAGCACAGAGCCCAATGTGGGGTTCAGACCCACAAACGATGAGATCATGACCTGGGCCGAAG